>NC_062526.1:26831704-26834204 GCF_022655615.1 Tachysurus fulvidraco | reverse complement strand
AAGGCAAGACGTTACAGCATTTATTTTAGCAAAATATGCCTTGTTAATTATGTTAATTAATTCATCTGTAAATTAGCATTAAAAAAAACCCCGAAAATACTTTTTCAGTATTACAAAAACAGTCAGCATTTGGAGCAAATCTTCAGTAATAAGCTTTAAATTTGTGTCAGGAACAAACTTTATGATGTCATTTAGAAACTGAGATCTGAGGTTCTGAATGTAGAAAAAAAACTGAGGAAAACTATTGTTAAAAATCAGTGTAGAAACAAGAAAACTGAATGATTCCAGGGATCGTTTGACCTGACGTGATTACGAAGTGGGCGGAGCTTCTTTAAATATGCTAATATTCAGATATTCAAAACATTTAATACGTTCATTTTTATTACTGCGCTGTAACTGAGGACATGTTACAGATGCAATTTATCAGAAATTTTAATTCTGTCATTTTGTAACATCATTTCAATTCCATCTGTAATAAAAGTTAGCAAAAATGAAACCGTCTCGTACCATCGATTATGAAATAACGTCTGCAGACGCACCGGTCTGGAGCAGGAGGTGGCAGCTTGTATTTTTGGAAATTTGGAAGAAAAAAAAATCATGAAACATTGTTCTCCAATCCAAGGCCATCGTGATGAAATTACAGGCTCTCTAACACCAATCTGGACACCGTGTCCCAGACAGCAGTAGAGTCTCGGCCCACACACAGGCTCTGTAATGATGGACTCATCCAAATCTGCCACTCTGTCACACTTTATCGTTATTTTATCCAAAAATACACAAGCTGTTGCATGTAAAAAAACAAAACAAAAAAAAAAACAGACAAGCTGATTTGTGATATAAATATTTCCTGTGTCCACAAAACTTCCACCAATTTCAGACATTTCCATAACAACTATGACAACAAGGAGAGACGTGTTATTTGTTATTAATTCATATCGTTCGTTAGTAATATGGTTAGAATTTAGAAAGTTTGTGTGATATATGGGATTTTTCATTGCAGTAAAACATACGCGTCAGCATGTCGTCCTGGAGTGTGTGTGTGTGTGTGTGTGTGTGTGTGTGTGTGTGTGTGTGTGTGTGTGTGTGTGTGTGTGTGTGTGTGTGTGTGTGTCCTTGTGTGTGTGCCCACATCCACCTACACAATTCCCCCATGTTTATGCAACATGTTTCTCAGAAGAAACCAGATCAGACCACCAACAGCCAGTGATCCATCTGGTCGACTCTGTAACGCAGCCGATGAATTAAGAATTACCCGATTCTCGTTGAACCTCTTCATCATTAGATAAAAATAAAGAAAATAACTGATAACGACCTTAAAATAAACTAAAAGGTTGTTTAATACAAATGCACCCAAACGGCAACAAACGAAAATATGAAACTCGCTGACATTTAATGCCATTTTAAGGGGATTAGTTTTACACTGGGATTACATACAATACTATCACGTCCGAATCGGTGGAATAAGCTCAGGTGTTCTTTATTTCCTGTTTCCAGATTGTCATGTAGGTAATGATTGTATTATATCCTGTAGGGAATGAAGTTTTGATCTTTTTTCTTCAGTACTAAGAAGCTAAACGACATGTTCAGTCTTTTCCCTCATCACTCACCAAACCCAGAATAAAACAAAGTCCAACTCCAAGTTGATGACGTGACGAAGATTCAGATATCGTAAAGATTTAAACATGGAGCTCAGATGGAAGCTATGAGATTGTACTGTAGCATTCTTTTGGCTATGTTGAATTCTGTTAGATTTTTTTTCTTTAAGAAGAATCAGATGTGCTCGAAATGGTTTTAAATTATATTTAGAACGTCACTTTGCACGACCTACACCTACAATCATCATCATCATCATCATCATCTTTGTCTGATGTTAGTGCTGCTGTTTGCTACTCTTTGAGGAGAGTATATTCTGTGTGTGTGTGTGTGTGTGTGTGTGTGTGTGTGTGTGTGTGTGTGTGTGTGTGTGTGTGTGTGTGTGTGTGCTTTTTCTGCTCTGTTTTAGCCTGTCATATAAGTAAACAGTAAAGTCCAAACATTCCATTCAGGAAAGAAAATGTACCACAATGTAAAAGACATTACAAATGATTGTTAGTTAGATATCTAATATGAGCTCTGTTTAATCTTTCATATTGGATTCACCAGGATCCAAAGGAATGAGGGTCAACCAATCACCTGGCAACCAATCATCGCAGTGACTAGGCACTGAACACCATTGCTATTACTTTATTCCCAATGACCAACTGGTCACTATTATTCACTGTGCTGGCTCACTATCAGCATCATTCCCAATGCTCAACAACTTATCACCAATATTACGGTGATCAATCACGATGATCAATCACTGATCATGTTGTCCTCAATGATTATGACACATCACCAATACTCCCAACAACTCGTGCGCGCGCGTTAGCTACTTTCTCCTGACAACATCCACGCGCTGTAGTGCAACATTTAAACATTAACGGTCACGAAGGCAGTTTAACGGCCGTCGCTAATTTTT
>NC_062526.1:26819204-26826704 GCF_022655615.1 Tachysurus fulvidraco | reverse complement strand
TCTTTCTTTCTTTCTTTCTTTCTTTCTTTCTTTCTTTCTTTGTGTGTGTTGCTATCTGATGATGTACAAGCACTTGCAGGTGTCGCTGTCAGTTGTTTTCAGCGTAGCAGATGTTACTATGACAACGTAGTCACAACACATTTGTATAAACGTCTCTGCACATCAGTCTGTGAGAGAGAGACAGACAGAGTGAGAGAGAGAGAGACAGACAGAGTGAGAGAGAGAGAGACAGACAGAGTGAGAGAGAGAGAGAGACAGACAGAGTGAGAGAGAGAGAGAGACAGACAGAGTGAGAGAGAGAGAGAGACAGACAGAGTGAGAGAGAGAGAGAGACACAGAGTGAGAGAGAGAGAGAGACAGACAGAGTGAGAGAGAGAGAGACAGACAGAGTGAGAGAGAGAGAGAGACAGACAGAGTGAGAGAGAGAGAGAGACAGACAGAGTGAGAGAGAGACAGACAGACAGAGTGAGAGAGAGTGAGAGAGACAGAGTGAGAGAGAGTGAGAGAGACAGAGTGAGAGAGAGTGAGAGAGACAGAGTGTGAGAGAGAGAGACAGAGTGTGAGAGAGAGAGACAGAGTGTGAGAGAGACAGACAGTGTGAGAGAGACAGACAGTGTGAGAGAGAGAGACAGACAGTGTGAGAGAGAGAGACAGACAGTGTGAGAGAGAGAGACAGACAGTGTGAGAGAGAGAGACAGTGTGTGTGAGACAGACAGTGTGTGTGAGACAGACAGTGTGTGTGAGACAGACAGTGTGTGAGAGAGAGACAGTGTGTGAGAGAGAGACAGTGTGTGAGAGAGAGACAGAGAGACTGTGTGAGAGAGAGACAGAGAGACTGTGTGTGAGAGAGAGAGAGAGACTGTGTGTGAGAGAGAGAGAGAGAGAGAGAGAGAGAGAGAGAGAGAGAGAGACAGTGTGTGAGAGACAGACAGTGTGTGAGAGACAGACAGTGTGTGAGAGACAGACAGTGTGTGAGAGAGAGACAGACAGAGTGAGTGACAGAGAGACAGTGTGTGAGAGAGACAGAGAGACTGTGTGAGTGAGAGAGAGAGAGAGAGAGAGAGAGAGACAGTGTGTGAGAGAGAGACAGAGTGAGTGACAGAGAGACAGTGTGTGAGAGAGACAGAGAGACTGTGTGAGTGAGAGAGAGAGAGAGAGAGAGAGAGAGAGAGAGAGACAGTGAGATGCACAGAAAAGGAAAAACGTGACCTTTTAGTTCAGAGGTGTATTTGGAGCACTAAACATTTCCAAACGAGGCGTCGCCATAGTAACGATGAGGCATTAATGAGAGCATTAATATGAGCCTGTGTAACTGACAGAGCTGCTGATAGACAGCGAGGTAATCGACACCTCCTGACCAATCAGAATCCAGAAGCCAACAGCGCGGTTCGTGCTGTTTACACGCCTGACATGTAGACGTCACGACGTCATGTCATCCACCAACACTGACAGCCATCTGCTCCGCTGCTAAAAGTAGACACACACACAGGAACATGCGAACGCCGACTCCATTAATATGTCACCGTATAAAAATACACACGTACGCACAAGACACGAAACACCCCTGTGTGTGTGGACACTCCGTCTACAGTGGCTTTATATAATTGTTTTGTAATTAGTGTGTGTGTGTGTGTGTGTGTGTGTGTGAGTGAGAGAGTGTGAGTGAGAATAGGTTCAGCTGTTGCTCAGGTCATGTGGTGTGGGGAGGCGTGGACAGGAATAGCAACCCAGGGTTAAGGCAAATTTCCATCACCCACTCTAGTGTCACTCCCTCCCTTCTTCCTCCACCTCTCTTTCTCTCTCTATCTTCTGTTTTTCTCTATCTGTTTCTCTATGCTTTTCCCTCTTCTCTCCAGAGTACAAATCTCTCTCTCTCTCTCTCTCTCTCTCTCTCTCTCTCTCTCTCTCTCTCTCTCTCTCTCTCTCTCTCTCACATTTAGAACAGTTTAGTAAGGTTTCAGTGAGAAAGCAGGTAGTCATTAAGCAGTAGCCCCGCCCACGTAACCCGGCGCTCAGCCGCTGCAGCGTGTCGGCTAACGGAGACTCTAGCGGTTTCACCCCTTGCACCCCTCGTTACATCGGCATCAGCTGAGTATCTAGTGTACTTAAGTGTAATTCGAACATAAAGTCGTACAACATTTATATTTTCACGTGAGTCATATGACACAAATTTCTAACCCAGGAGGGAAAGTATGATTTATGTTTCTGCTCAACTCGCCAGATTTTCCTGCTAATCACATTTCTTGGATGATTTAAGAATAAATTTGTGTGTATATCGAGACAAAACGATTGCACAGCGTTACTGTAGATGTTGTTATTACTGGTGTGTGTGTGTGTGGGTGGGTTTGTGTGTGTGTGTGTGGGTGGGTTTGTGTGTGTGTGTGTGTGTGGGTTTGTGTGTGGTTATGTATAATTTGACACAACTTGGCTCTTGACTCTGAAAATGAGTGTGTCTGTCTGTGTGTGTGTGTCTGTGTGAGCGCGTGTGTGTCTGTGTGTGCGCGCGTGTGTGTCTGCGTGTCTGCGTCTATGTGTGTCATGCGTGCATGTGTGCATGCATGTGTTTGTCTGCGTCTGTGTGTGTGTGTCTGCGTCTGTGTGTGTGTCTGTGTGCGTGCGTGTGTGTCTGCGTGTCTGCGCCTGTGTGTCTGCGTGTCTGCGTCTGTGTGTGTGTCTATGTGCGTGCGTGTGTGTCTGCGTGTCTGCGTCTGTGTGTGTGTCTATGTGCGTGCGTGTGTGTCTGCGTGTCTGCGTCTGTGTGTGTGTCTATGTGCGTGCGTGTGTGTCTGCGTGTCTGCGTGTCTGCGTGTCTGCGTCTGTGTGTCTGCGTGTCTGCGTGTCTGTGTGTCTGCGTGTCTGTCTGTGTGTCTGCGTGTCTGCGTCTGTGTGTGTGTCTATGTGCGTGCGTGTGTGTCTGCGTGTCTGTGTCTATGTGCGTGCGTGTGTGTCTGCGTGTCTGTGTCTATGTGCGTGCGTGTGTGTCTGCGTCTGTGTGTCTGCGTCTGTGTGTCTGCGTGTCTGCGTTTATGTGTGTCTGCGTGTCTGCGTCTATTTATGTGTGCGTCTGTGTGTCTGCGTGTGTGTCTGCATCTGTGTGTCTGCGTCTGTGTGTGAGAGAGAGATTGATGTATCTTGACAGGAAGTCTGAGTGGGTTCTCTGCATGTCAGTGAGATGAACTCTGTCTCTCGGCAGCTTCACTGTGTGGGTGAGACAGTGACAGAGAGAACGACACCTCAGTCACGTCTCGGTCGTCACTACGAGCTGATGTTCTTCTCGCTGCCCACACGCCGCTCTCTTATTATTCTTCTTATTTAATTTGCAGACTTTCACGCAGTTCAACACCGGATCACTTGAAAATATGGAATCCGGACAGATTTACTGTCTTTCGAACCCTGTGTGCGGGTTTAGTACGATCGTACACGTACATGTACAGGCTTACGTGTTGGTTTCCATAGTAACAGCTCGTACGCAAGCGGATGCTCGGGACAGACTGAATGGATGAGCTGATGATTTATTTGTGTTACTGTACAGAAGGAGTCTCCAGTGTCAGTGGGTTGTGACCGTCACAGTGCTGGGGAAAGATTTTACCCTCAGGCGATTATTGTTCTTAGTGAATTTGGGCTCAGACTCAAAAGTTTTGACGTCTCGGTCTGTAACATGTTAAAGAAAATGTCATTATTATTACAGCATTAATAAATCAGTTGGATTATTTTATCCATGTTATAGTTTTCACCAACAGTGCAGCTCACTAGTGACTGAGTTTTGTAATGTATGTGATGATATTCTCTCTCTTTACACATGTGTGTGTGTGTGTGTGTGTGTGTGTGTGTGTGTGTGTGTGTGTGTGTGTGTGTGTGTGTGTGTGTGTGTTTTGCTTTACAGAGTTCATAGTGGCCCAGTTGCATTAGTTAGAACTCCAACCACTAAAGAGGTAAGAAAAAACACACACACTCTATATATGACTAGGTTACTCTATGTGTGTGTGTGTGTGTGTGTGTGTGTGTGTGTGTCTGTGTTTATTTTGTTTTTGACCTGTTTGCTTTTTGTCAGCTGTGCGTGTTCACACAGGAATTATGAGCAGCTGGAACGGGGGTGTGTGTGTGTGTGTGTGTGTGTGTGTTGCTTCCATACCAGTTTATTTACACTTGAGTGAGCTGCCCACCTGTTAAACTTTAACATGCTTCTTTATTCTTAAAGTGACGGTGAAATCTGTTTTAAAGCTTTTTCTGAAAGTGTCTGACCTACAGAGACCACACCTCCTTTCTCTTTCTCTGTGATTGACTGTGTGTGTGTGTGTGTGTGTGTTTGCAGATAGATGAGGATTCACAGTGTGTGTGTGTGTGTGTGTGTGTGTGTGTGTGTGTGTGTGTAGAATGCAGAATTCTGTTTGACTGCTTGCAGTTTGTAGGTTTCAGTCAGTATTCTCTTAAAATGAGACAGATGGAGATGGAGAGGTGATGATTGTACCAATAAATTAATAATCTAGTGACAGAAAGCCACAAATAAATGATAATAAGTAAAGGTGTCCGATGAAGGTGTGTGTGTGTGTGTGTGTGTGTGTGTGTGTGTGTGTGTGTGTGTGTGTGTGTGTGTTTTCACAATGTTGTTGTGAGCTTGTGTGCTTCTTTGTCTCTGATGATTATAATAAAGGCTCTTGGGAAACTCTTAAATCCCCTCAGGAATGTGTGTGTGTGCGTGCGTGTGTGTGCGTGCGTGTGTGTGTGTGCGTGTGTGTGTGTGCGTGTGTGTGTGTGTGTGTGTGTGTGTGAGAGAGTGTGTGAGTAGTAAAGATTTATCGCCGAGCAGTTTTTGAAGGCACAGACAGAAGCAAGACTGTACGCTTCATGTAAACTTGAGATAAAAGCTCAGTGTGTTTTGCTCCAACACCAAACCAGTTCCTTTACACTGCTGTTAATGATTAATGTCACGAATTAGCCACACACACACACACACACACACACACACCACACACACACTGTATCACACATTATATATTCATTAACACTCTGCCGCTGATTCATTTAACCGCACATCATGTAGTTTTGCTTTTATTCCTCTTCTTCCACAATTCTGTCATTTTTCATCACATTGGTTTAAATTAATTTTTACATTTAAGTTTTTTTTTTCATCCATCCGTCGTTGACGTCGCAGAGCAGCTCGTCTCGTTTCGGAGGAAGCACAAAAAGTTCACCCAAAGCAAGGAGACTCCGGTGACACCCTCCATAAATGTCTCCTTAAAGAAAACTTCACATCAACAGATCAGATCTCTGTAAATGAGGCGTTACTATAGAAACGAGAACCCGTTAGCTCACAAGCACATTCGTTTTAAACCCGCGACGGCAAAATAAACCGAGCGATCAGAATCCAGCCGTACGGTGACGTCGTAAAGTCGCACAATTACGTTTTCCGTCCAGCTCCTCGTCACCGTGAGCTAATGACAGAACCAGACTGACATCAATATATCGACTTCATTTATTTAAATATGATTTTTTTTCCTCTCAGGATGATTGAAGACGGAGGGAGGAGAGGAAGGACGATGGCAGACAAGACGCAGCTCTTCACAGAGATGAGTCAGTGCTCAGTTTCCACGTCACTCATATGATTTAATGTAGCAGGAGTTACATGACACTCAGAGCTAAAAATCTAAATCCTAAAACCATTAAAAGATCAAATAATATATATTTTTTGACACGTCAGCTACAATAAAGACACATTTCTTTCCATCAGTTGCCTAGGTTATGTATGTATGTGTGGGGCGGAGCTATCGATACAGGGGTGGGACCCGTTTGGTTTAGGGGCGTGTTTGTTTTGGTGATTTCAAATGTCAACATTGACTTTTAAACAACGGAGACCCCACCTTTAATGTGTATTTGGGAAACGGTGAAGTGTGTGTGTGTGTGTGTGTGTGTGTGTGTGTGTGTGTGTGTTGCAGTGAGGGCACAATTTTGACACAAAAAACATTAAAAAGCTATAAATGAGAATATGATTGTTTAAGAATAGTCCATACGATGTAGTTAAACAGGTCGCCGTAGTAACCGTGTCGACTCGGACCACCCTGTAGTGAACGTTGTTTCGTCTTTTTTTTTTAAAGGCAGCGTGGACGTTACCGCCGTCTTAGTAAGGCCTGATTGTTATGGAAGCAGTGTTGCATGCTGGGTATTGTGCGTGTTTTCAGTTGTACGATAATGACATAATGACGTTCCTCATCATCTCGTTGCAGAAGCGCAGAACTTCGACTTGATCCGACTCTCGACATATCGCACAGGCTGCAAACTCCGCTTCGTCCAGAGGAAATGCAACCGTGAGTACGAGCTCAGAACACCACAGCGCCGTGACGGGAAATTACACGTGTGACACGTCTTAACCTGGGGAAGTCATGGAGTAATGACATTAACAACAGAAAACAGCATGGCAACTTTAATGACCACGTTAAGCTCCACCCACCTTAAGCAGTCGTACCATGTCAGATATCCCTGAAAAGTTTGTTTAGTTTTTTAAGTTCTTTTATATTCAAATAACATTTTGACATTTTTTTAACGAGCTCTTTTCTCTCGGCCACACGCTCACAGTGGACATAAACGTTTTATGCGTATAAATATTTGCATATTCAATGAGACGAAGCTTCATTCACACATATAATAATATATTTTTTGGAAATATTTCTGATAGATAATCATCCTATTATTTTTAAATCAAAAGAGAGAATTATGACGTTTGTGTTAAATACTAATGAATTCGTATTTGGGGCATGGTGGCTTAGTGGTTAGCACGTTCGCCTCACACCTCGGGGGTTTCCTCCGGGTACTCCGGTTTCCTCCCTCGGTCCAAAGACATGCATGGTAGGTTGATTGGCATCTCTGGAAAATTGTCCGTAGTGTGTGAGTGTGTGAGTGAATGAGAGTGTGTGTGTGCCCTGTGATGGGTTGGCACTCCGTCCAGGGTGTATCCTGCCTCGATGCCCGATGACGCCTGAGATAGACACAGGCTCCCCGTGACCCGAGAAGTTCGGATAAGCGGTAGAAACTGCTTTAAGTCTCAGGAAAGACGTACTGTATCGTGTGGATGAAAAAAATCCGTTCGGAAAAGTGACTTCTGTGCCGAACGTCCGTTTGTGATCGGACACGTCTCCTGTCAGTCGTGTGTGTGTGTGGGCGGAGCTTCATGAATGTGTACAGGAGTAGAATGAGTAACGGACGAAGCTGAACCTGCTCTGTAATGATGCTGATGTTGCAGTGCACCTGGTGGACGTGTGGAACATGATCGAGGCGTTTCGGGAAAACGGCCTGAACACGTTGGAGCACAGCACGGAGCTGAGCGTGTCCCGGCTGGAGACCATCGTCTCGTCCATCTTCTACCAGCTCAACAAGCGACTGCCCACCACCTACCAGATCAACGTCCAGCAGAGCATCAGCCTGCTGCTCAATTTCCTGCTGGCTGCACACGACAGGTCTGTGGATGCAAATCACTTGTTATGTTGACCGGAGTCTAGATTTATTAAC
>NC_062526.1:26791704-26811704 GCF_022655615.1 Tachysurus fulvidraco | reverse complement strand
ACTGCGGAACGGAAGACACAGAGGTACACACCCCCCACACCACCACACCCTCCACATTTAACCTAAATATATTAGTAATGCACTTCACACACACACACACACATCACTCACACTACAGTTATTACACACTCATACAGTCGTCTTCACAAACACGATCCTCCTCTGGAGTCAAATGATTTCACTGGAAAAATGTTTAACCCCCTGGGGTGGGGGTGTGGGGTGTGTGGTAGCAGTGGATTGGCTACAAACTACAGAGCAGTTCATAAATAAACTCCAGCTCTGGCTCTGCACTCGTGGGAAGTGAAGTGAAACAGTGACCTCACCATCAGCATTTGCATTCAATCCTCGATCCGGGAAGAATCGTTCAACGCGAAGGCAAACCTGAGATGATAAGCCCCGCCCACAAACGGTCCCACACTCGCACCAGAAAAAAACAAACAAAAAAACTATAGTATACGAACCAAAGGTTTAAAAAATGTTGTCTGCTTAACCAAAGTAAAATAAAATTGGCGCCCAGCCACCTTTTTCTTTTTCTTTTTTAAATAAAATGGGCACAATTAAATTTTTCAGACGTTTAACATCATCAAACGAAAGCGAACGTCCTGCTCTTTAACCTCCAGCGATATTGATTCACTTCTAATTAAGTGTCCTGCTGCTTCCTGGCTGAAGTGTAGTTAAACCTACGCTGTGATGTTTACAGCCTATAGCTACAGTCTGTGTGTATTAAAGAGCTCATTAGGCCTTAATTACTCGTTAGGATCAACGAGGGGGCTGTTTACGAGCACACGGAGGGTGTGTGGGATGTGGAGTCTTTTTTTTTTTTCCCCCTACACACTTCCTGTCTGGTCAGAGGAGAGATCAGGCAGCGCTTTTATGGTCCAGCTCTGAGAACTCATTATATTACATCACGTTATAGATACTCCGGTTTAATCCGCAGTGCAGAGACACGAATGTGTGTGTGAAGGTTGGACACGTTGTCTGTCCGGCGTGTCCTAGTCCTCCGAGGTAGACTCCAGGCACCGATCTGCGTCCTCTTACACACCGAGCTGAATTTATTATTCGTTTTCCTAAGCTTGTAATACGGAACGAGCGTCTCGGTCCACATACGGTCTAAATTTATCGCCTTTCCTCCTCTTATGTAATCCTCCCTCTCGAAATATAAGGATATTAAAGCACCACGCAGGCCGTAAATAACCGCGGCGTGGCCGTGTTAGTTTTGGCGCCGCACTCCAGCATGAGACGAGCCTTCGAGGTTAACTTCACTGACAAAAATGTGCCTCATGACTGTTTAGTTATACTGTATGTATTTACTGTAGCTGTGTTTTCCTTTATCACAGCAGTTGTGATGTCACAATTACTCGTAAGAGGCGTGGCCTAAAATATGACCCTTGATTTGATGTCATTTCAGGTGCAGCGGTCGGACAGGTGAGAGCGACGGTACAGCAGACCCCACCCAGAGAAACGAAGCGCTCCGTCCACACACCACTGTCGTGATGGCGACGGCGGCGGCGACGAAGATCTGGCGTTCTTGCGTCAGCCAATCAGAGAAGAGCTTCAGGAGCCAATGTTTATAAGTGATGATATCATTTTTGAAAGGAAGATCCTGTTGTTTTAGGTTTTTTTTTCCCTTTTGGTTTTGTTTTGATTGTTTTTGGCTGTTTCTATTATTATTATTATTATTATTATTATTATTATTATTATAAGCTCAGTTTGATTTTGCTGATTGATTTTGTCGAAAGCTAGAAGATTAAAAAACAAACTACTGATTAGGGCCCCGGTTTGGACCGCGGACGTAGGACGAGGACGAAGACGAGGAACGGCTTCTGAGCGACGGTACGAAGGTTCTGTGTTACGGCCAAAGTAAAGATGTGAAGAAGGAATGAAGGAGGGATGAAGTGAAAAGAAAAAGGAAGGTGAAAGTGATGTGATGTGAATAGAGCAGGTCGCTGAGGTGTGGTTAATGTAAGGACGGTGTAGTTAAGGACTGAATCATTTAGTGCTGTTAATTTATCTTTTTATTTTTTTATTTTATTTATTTTCATCAGACAGCTTTTAAGCTCTTGCAGTTGTACGAGTCAAAGGAGATCTTCATGATCATAAATCTTGGGCCTCCAGGCAACAGTGAAGCCTAGTTTCAGACTAAATGATTGTTTAAAGTTTGTATTGTTTTAGTCTAAGGTGAGACTTCTTCCGTGTTTCGTTTAGGAGTGATTCACTAGAATCCGATTCACTAGACGGCATGAAAACACCACCGGTCGACATCGTCATCACCGATCACGATTATCTAAACTTACACGGATTCTGTTCTAGTGGCAGCTAATGTTGTTTTTTTTTTTTTGGTGCTAATCAGAACTAGACTATTCTCTTAGTGTGCTTTCACACCCACTGATCCGATTGCAGGCTCCGATTCAGAGTGAAAACGATTCGTTTGGTTCATTTGCGTTTTGGTTTCACAAAAATGTTGTTTAAGGGGTGTGTTGAGCTGAAGTTCTAAATATGTCGATGAAACGTACTCGGACATGGAGCTGGCACTAAATAAATGACTGCATATTTCTATAAACAACTATACATCTTTCAGTGTTTATCGTCAAGTTTTGTTTTGTTTTTTTTGGTCCACGTGGCATTTGTGCAGTGCTACAGTGCCGTCTCTGTTCAAGCATGTTTCAGTCACTTCCTTCAGTGAGTCGATTCAGAGTCAGATCACCTTCTCATAAGAGTTAAACTTCATTTAGCTAATCGATTCAGAGTCAAGTCACTTTTTCATTAGAGTTCGACTTCCTTTAGTGAGCCGGTTCAGAGTCAAGTCACTTTTTCATCAGAGTTCGACTTCCTTTAGTGAGTCGGTTCAGAGTCAAGTCACTTTTTCATTAGGATTCAACTTCCTTCAGTGAGTCGATTCAGTCAAATTCGCTTTTTCATTAGAGTTCGACTTCCTTTAGTGAGCCGATTCAGAGTCAAGTCACTTTTTCATTAGGATTCAACTTCCCTTAGTGAGTCGATTCAGAGTCAAGTCACTTTTTCATTAGAGTTCAACTTCCTTTAGTGTTGATTCAGAATTTAATGAGACAGAGTTACCGTTTTTGAACTCTACTAGAAGTCTTTTGAATTGCTGGAATATCGAATTCGCCGCCTTTATTTTTCATAGCATACAAAAATCCCGCCTACCTTTTGATTGGAACGCAGTGTTTGGAAAATTATCCCCTTGAAGTATATGATCATGGATTCACTTCTTTGTGCTTGAGTTTGTGTAAATATTAAAAGTAATAGATGGTTTAGTTTTATAGAAGTTATTTCAGGTACAGAAAAGAAGGACGTCTGAATTTATATGTAATGTGTTTGAACAGGACACTTACCCATGATGCCTCTGTCTGTGGTTTTTATTTAAGCACTGTTTGCAGTTGTTCTCATACACACACACGCGCACACACTCTTTGATCTGCTGTGCTAAGTTCTTTTTATACAGGTGTGTGTGTGTGAGTGTGTGTGTGTAAAATGAAGTATGTACTTCTGGATTGTCACTATAATGAAGCTTACAACTGGAGTGTGCTATTCACCTGTGTGTGTGCGTGTGTGTGTGTCGAGCTCAGGGGCTCATGGTGCCGGTAACCACTGAGTTCAAACCTTCACAAAAAAAGAAATAAATCAGACCATCGCTTTTGTTCTGGTCGAGTCTCATGACCAGCGAACGTTTCAAACGAATCGTCTCTGATTTTTCAAATGTATCCAGAATAAAAATCTATTTTTAAAAGGAAATGTTTCGTCCTTGTTCTCTTTTTTTTTATAAGGGTTTGGTTTTTCTTTCCTCTTTCCTCTTTCTTGGTAGCAGAGACCAAACCCTGTTTTGTCGTGTCCCTGAGTTCGTGTGTGATGTCTCGCTCTACAGTAGCGGTTAATGGCTCATGTGGACGTAAACACTCGGAAGGTTTTTCATAAGCGTTTCTCTTTATTTTTTTTGCCTTCTGGGTTTAAATGTACACATTGAATTGCAGCGGTTGTGTACAGTGCTGTGTTTTATCAGATTCAGTGTGATCGTGCTCACCAGCAGCTCGACACACGAGTCACACGATACTCGAGAAACAGGAAACCAACAGTGTTGTGACCTCCTATAACACACTCGCCGTGAAAAAATAACTACTCACTCATTTCCTACCGCTTTATCCAAACTTCTCGGGTCACGGGGAGCCTGTGCCTATCTCAGGCGGCATCGGGCATCGAGGCAGGATACACCCTGGACGGAGTGCCAACCCATCACAGGGCACACACACACTCTCATTCACACACTCACACACTACGGACAATTTTCCAGAGATGCCAATCAACCTACCATGCATGTCTTTGGACCGGGGGAGGAAACCCCCGAGACACGGGGAGAACATGCAAACTCCACACACACAAGGTGGAGGTGGGAATCGAACCCCAACCGTGGAGGTGTGAGGCGAACGTACTAACCACTAGGCCACCGTGCTCCTCATAAAATATCCAATGTGTATTAATTCATACTGACTGCAAATGTTAAACTCTGTCGGCTAAATATATAACACAGTACGATACCATGTAGAAATCCTGATCAATTATCTCTAACAGATGAATTCATCTTTTAATTCAATACATTTTTATTATTTTAAATCAGATCTTTTATTGAATATTTATACAAACTTTATAAGCTGACTATGTTGATATTAATCTTGAACATTTTTAGATGTTAACAGATGTTTTTATTCTATTTATTTATTAATTCTATTGTTAATTTATTATTTTTTTTATTAGACATTTAACTGTTCTTCAAAAGAAATCTGTTCTTAAATTGCAGGGAAATATATATATATATATATATATATATATATATATATATCATGATCCTTGTATAGTCACACCATAGAACAGGAAGGATAAAATGAGGTACAGTAAGTGCTACAGAGTGACCTGTTCTTTAAAGCAGCAGTGTGTAAAGTTTGTGAGGAGTACAATCTAAATCTCATCCCTGTCTGTGTGTGAGAGAGAGAGAGAGAGAGAGAGAGAGAGAAACCCCAACAGTGCTGTTATACATAGGGGGCGGTGCTTATTTCAGGGCCAGAAAAACACAGCTTGAAATAAAAGAAGAGAGCAGATTTGTTGCATGTCTGCTTTGCTGCTCAGAGGGATTTTAAAGTGTAGTTTGTGTAAGAACTAAAACAGGATACAGTATTTTTATTAAATAAACTTAAACAACTTTTTTAAAACTATTCCAGGATTCTATCTGAACTCTAACGGTGAGCTGTGAATAAAAGGGCAATTCGAATAAAAGCCTTATTGTTTCAGTGCTTAGCGAGCGCCCGGATTCCTCATCGGATGATTTTTATTCAATTATAATTTATCACACATTAGGTAATGAAGCCACGCCCCCTGACCTTGTGCTTTTTATCCGTTTATTGTTACGTTTACTGATGTTCTCTCTCTCTCTCTCTCTCTCTCTCTCTCTCTGTTAGGGATTCCTGACTCTTCGTCTGGATAATGAGTAACAATGACTTTCAATGAGTTCAAACCTCGGGGTCAGGGATTTAGTTTGACCTTTGACCTGTGTGATCATAAAGATAACGGTGCTCATCTTGAGCGAACACGGTCGTATTTGCTTTGTGTCTGTTTGGAATTCTCCCTAGTAACACAGTGACCTACTGAAATGGGTTGGTCAGGTGATTCACATGCATGACTGGGCTGTGTGTGTGTGTGTGTGTGTGTGTGTGTGTGTGTGTGTGTGTGTGTGTGTGTGTGTGTGTGTGTGTGTGTGTGAGATTATCAGTTTCTGCCACAGGTGTAACATTAATGAGTCTCCGGAGACATTTCCAGGCTTCGGCTTCTTTACGCCTTCGACACCACCGACAGCCTCTTTAACCAGCTTCTTGCCTTCAGATCAAACACCACCAACATCCATCCTTCAGACTGAACACCGAAGCCTCTTGTCTGTTCTGTAACGGACCGCACCGTAACGTGTGTTCTCCGTCTCAGATCATACCGTGAACACGTTCCAACACAGACATCTTACGCCGTCGACCCGTCACATAAACACACACACACACACGCGCGTGCCAAAGATCCCTAACGAGGTTCTTTTTTTTAGCGCCGGTTCCACTGGTGAATCTGTAGCTGTTCTGCGAGTCGACCGTCGTCCTATTGGCCGATTATAGCTGAGCACCTTAGCAGCGCTTTCTCACTCCGTACTTGTTCACGTCCGCTGATTGGCTCAAAAAAAAAAACATTCAATCTTTCCAACTTAAAAAATTCACAGTTTGTGTTAGAAAATTCTTACACAAAACACGACGGCGGCTAACGTTAAAGGTCCGTCGTGTTTTTGTCTTGCTACGAAGTTCGCCACAAACCACCAACACGAGGACCGCGACCTGAGGCCCTGACGATAAATCTTACAGAACGCAGAAACACAGTTTCAGATTGTTTTATGAAATAATTGTGTTGAAGCAAGAACTAAAGACATCCGAGCGCCTCGTTTGAATCCGCCCCAGATAATCACCTACGCTGGGATTAAAGGAAAACGCATTCCTTTCATCATCCGGAGTGACAGACAGCGAGTGATCGAGCAGGACAGAAAGGTTTTAACCCAGTTTTTGTCTGACCTCCTTAACCGCGGGGTTAGTCGAGGACATCATCAACAGAGACTAAAACAGTGACCTTTGACCCAATTGCTGCGACGAAACAGAAGAAATCAGCGGGAGAGCAGCGGCAGAAATGGATCAAGTGAGGACATGTATGTGAGGTGTGTGTGTGCGTGTGTGTACGTGTGTGTGTGTGTGCGTGTGCACGGTCAGACGACCATTTTGGCGAGCCGCCAACGCAAGCAGACGCGACATGGAACGCATTTTAATGAGAAAGAGGCGAGCCAAGGACAGTGTGTGTGAGAGAGAGATGTAGTGTTGTGTGTGTGTGTGTGTGTGTGTGTGTGTGTGTGTGTGTGTGTGTGTGTTGTCAGGTCACCACATATCTGTTAGCATGTATCAAAGAGGTGATGAGGCTCAAACAAAATTGAAGTAATTTGATACACGGCCTAATCAGATCACTGTATAACTGGAACAGCTGTGTGTGTGTGTGTGTGTGTGTGTGTGTGTGTGTGTGTGTGTGTGTGTGTGTGTGTGTGTTTAAATAGCCCATGATTTACCCAAGGACGCATTCCAAATCTGCTCCCTTGCCCTTCCCTATTCTCCCTTGTTAAGCCTTCCTCTGTTTCAGTTCCTCCCTTCCTGTTCATCCCCCCCCCCACACACACACACTCACACGCACATGCACCCAAACACATAAACACACACAGACACACTCACACATGCACACAAACACACACACACACACACACACACAAACACAGACACACACAGACACACACACACACACACACCGACACACATACACACACACACAAACACACAGACACACACACACAGACACACAGACACACACACACAGACACACACACACGCTCACATGCACACAAACACACACACTCACACACACTCACACACAGACACACACACACATACAAACACAGACACACACACACAGACACACACACATACAAACACAGACACACACACATACAAACACAGACACACACAGACACAGACACACACACACAGACACACACACATACAAACACAGACACACACACATACAAACACAGACACACACACATACAAACACAGACACACACACATACAAACACAGACACACACACACAGACACACACACACAGACACACACACATACAAACACAGACACACACAGACACACACACACAGACACACACACATACAAACACAGACACACACACACACACAGACACACACACACAGACACACACACACAGACACACACACACACAAACACAGACACACACACACAGACACACACACATACAAACACAGACACACACAGACACAGACACACACACACAGACACACACACATACAAACACAGACACACACACATACAAACACAGACACACACAGACACAGACACACACACAGACACACACACATACAAACACAGACACACACACATACAAACACAGACACACACAGACACAGACACACACACAGACACACACACATACAAACACAGACACACACACATACAAACACAGACACACACACACAGACACACACATACAAACACAGACACACACAGACACACACACACAGACACACACACATACAAACACAGACACACACACACACACAGACACACAAACACAGACACACACACACAGACACACACACATACAAACACAGACACACACACACACACACACATACAAACACAGACACACACACACACACAGACACACACACAGACACACACACACAGACACACACACATACAAACACAGACACACACAAACACAGACACACACACACAGACACACACACATACAAACACAGACACACACAAACACAGACACACACACATACAAACACAGACACACACAGACACAGACACACACACACAGACACACACATACAAACACAGACACACACACACACAGACACACACAGACACACACAGACACACACACACAGACACACACATACAAACACAGACACACACACACACAGACACACACAGACACACACACACAGGCTGGGTGTCATAGGTGCCAGAATTCAGTAGAAAAAAAAACAACATAAAATGACACATGGATTTGAGCCTGAGTAACAGAGATGTTGCTGATGTTGCTGATGTTGGTGATGTTGATGATGTTGGTGATGTTGGTGATGTTGATGATGTTGGTGATGTTGACGATGTTGGTGATGTTGACGATGTTGACGATGTTGGCGATGTTGACGATGTTGGTGATGTTGGTGATGTTGACGATGTTGGCGATGTTGGTGATGTTGACGATGTTGGTGATGTTGACGCTGTTGGTGATGTTGACGCTGTTGGTGATGTTGATGATGTTGGTGATGTTGGTGATGTTGGTGATGTTGCTGATGTTGGTGATGTTGATGATGTTGGTGATGTTGACGATGTTGGTGATGTTGACGATGTTGACGATGTTGGCGATGTTGACGATGTTGGCGATGTTGACGATGTTGGCGATGTTGACGATGTTGGTGATGTTGACGCTGTTGGTGATGTTGATGATGTTGGTGATGTTGGTGATGTTGATGATGTTGGTGATGTTGCTGATGTTGGTGATGTTGGCGATGTTGATGATGTTGGTGATGTTGGTGATGTTGATGATGTTGGTGATGTTGGCGATGTTGGCGATGTTGATGATGTTGGTGATGTTGGTGATGTTGATGATGTTGGTGATGTTGGTGATGTTGGCGATGTTGGCGATGTTGATGATGTTGACGATGTTGATGATGTTGGTGATGTTGATGATGTTGGTGATGTTGGTGATGTTGACGATGTTGACGATGTTGGCGATGTTGACGATGTTGGTGATGTTGGCGATGTTGATGATGTTGGTGATGTTGGCGATGTTGATGATGTTGGTGATGTTGATGATGTTGGCGATGTTGGTGATGTTGGTGATGTTGATGATGTTGGCGATGTTGGTGATGTTGATGATGTTGGCGATGTTGGTGATGTTGGCGATGTTGATGATGTTGGCGATGTTGGTGATGTTGATGATGTTGGTGATGTTGATGATGTTGGCGATCTTGATGATGTTGGTGATGTTGACGATGTTGGTGATGATGGTGATGTTGGTGATGTTGGCGATGTTGACGATGTTGACGATGTTGGTGATGTTGACGATGTTGGTGATGTTGACGATGTTGACGATGTTGGTGATGTTGGTGATGTTGATGATGTTGGCGATGATGGCGATGTTGGTGATGTTGGTGATGTTGGCGATGTTGATGATGTTGGTGATGTTGACGATGTTGGTGATGTTGACGATGTTGGTGATGTTGACGATGTTGGTGATGTTGACGATGTTGGTGATGTTGGCGATGTTGACGATGTTGGCGATGATGGCGATGTTGGTGATGATGGTGATGTTGACGATGTTGGTGATGTTGACGATGTTGGTGATGTTGACGATGTTGGTGATGTTGACGATGTTGACGATGTTGGTGATGTTGACGATGTTGACGCTGTTGGTGATGTTGACGCTGTTGGTGATGTTGGTGATGTTGGCGATGTTGATGATGTTGGTGATGTTGACGATGTTGGTGATGTTGACGATGTTGACGATGTTGGTGATGTTGACGATGTTGGTGATGTTGATGATGTTGGTGATGTTGACGATGTTGGTGATGTTGACGCTGTTGGTGATGTTGGTGATGTTGGTGATGTTGACGATGTTGGTGATGTTGACGATGTTGGTGATGTGGATGATGTTGATGATGTTGGTGATGTTGACGATGTTGGTGATGTTGACGATGTTGACGATGTTGGTGATGTTGGCGATGTTGGTGATGTTGGCGATGTTGATGATGTTGGTGATGTGGATGATGTTGGTGATATTGGCGATGTTGACGATGTTGGTGATGTTGACGATGTTGGCGATGTTGACGATGTTGGCGATGTTGATGATGTTGGTGATGTGGATGATGTTGGTGATATTGGCGATGTTGACGATGTTGGTGATATTGGCGATGTTGACGATGTTGGTGATGTTGACGATGTTGGCGATGTTGACGATGTTGGTGATGTTGATGATGTTGGCGATGTTGACGATGTTGGTGATGTTGACGATGTTGGTGATGTTGATGATGTTGGTGATGTGGATGCAGCTCCAATGGCATTTAATAGGATAAACTTTTCAGCACACAGGAAACCCAGAGCTTCTTTTCTCAGAGCAAATGTTGGAGTCAAATCGCAGCGATACATGACACTGAGTTACCACAGACGCTAGGCTCAGCTAGTAAGGAATAAAGCTTCTTTAATCAGAGGTAAAGTCAGGGTTAAACCCACTGCTACACTAACAAAAGGGCATTCTGGGTAACAGAGGAAACAAAAAGTTTTTGAAATAAATCTTGCTGAAGGACACACATTAATTATAGAGAGTCATTTGTGGAATTTTTTTTAAGAATGCAGACATGATGGTTATGTGTTAAAGTGTGTGTATGTGTGTGTGTATAAGTGTATGAGTGTATATGTGTGTATATGTGTGTGTGTATGTGTGTGTGTGTGTGTATGTGTGTATGTGTGTGTGTGTGTGTGTGTGTGTGTGTGTGTGTGTTGTCAGAGGCAGTAAGTGGGTCACTCCAAGCTCAGTGAAGCCATTTTGGATCTCAGCTGCTCAGTATTAGTGTGTTATGGAGCACAAAGGGAAATGGGGCAATAATAAGTGATGAAGCCAGAGCAGATCTGTTGACAGCTGACGCCTTAGTTTCATTTTTAATCAGGATTTACTGCACACAGCTCCTTATATCTGAGCGATAAAACCCACTGTGTCATGTTGTTATGGTAAAATAATCAGTGATGGACTGAATAGTGACAATAGTGAGGTGTTATTCATCTTATACTACAGCGCACTCTTTAGCTCTTTATAGTTACAATTAATGTTGAAGAGCAATTTCCTCTTCTCACTCACACCATGAGCAGTAATAAACCCTCGGTCCCTCACCTGCCCTCGCTGTTCTTGGTCCCTCACCTGCCCTTGCTGCCCTCGGTCCTTCACCTGCCCTCGGTCACTCACCTACCCTCGGTCCCTCACCTGCCCTCGCTGTTCTCGGTCCCTTACCTGCCCTTGCTGCCCTCGGTCCTTCACCTGCCCTCGGTCACTCACCTACCCTCTGTCCCTCACCTGCCATTGCTGCCCTCGGTCCCTCACCTGCCCTTGTCGTTCTCGGTCCTTCACCTGCCCTCGGTCGCTCACCTGCCCTCAGTCACTCACCTGCCCTCTGTCCCTCACCTGCCTTTACTGTTCTCGGTCCCTCACCTGACCTCGGTCGCTCACCTATCCTCTGTCTTTCACCTGCCCTCTGTCCTTCACCTCTCCTCGGTCCCTCACCTGTCCTCTGTCCTTCACCTGCCCTCGGTCTCTCACCTGTCCTCTGTCCTTCACCTACGCCGCTTTACTGAGAAACCTGTTGACTGTTTCGGAGCCTGACACTAAAGACTCCTTCCTGCTACACTAAATATTCTAAAATAAATAAATAAATAAATATCCTGCTACAAACTCTTCTTTACAAATGTGTTCATGTGGACCGTCTGCAGCAGAAGTTCCTGTGACCTTCAGGACCACGAATGTCTGCTTGAAGGTTTCACCTCAGTGCTGAGTTTTATTTAACTACTGAATGTTCAGCTGAACTTCTCCAACATTTCACACCGAACGTTCCCACGTGTCTGATCGTGTTTGTGTGACTAGAGACGGTGAGATGTTGTTAATGTTTTGGTCACGTTTTGGTTTCTTTATGTCGACAAGAAATGGCAGATTTTGGCGCTAATGAAGCCTTTCGGGTTTTACAGTTTTGTCCGTTATTTTTTTTAAACATTTAAATACTAAATATTTGAAATTGCGCGGGATTCAATCAATTCGCCACTGAGATCCAAACCGCTACAGTTCCAATATAAATAAACTCTCTCTCTCTCCCTCTCTCTGTGTGTCTCTCTCTGTGTGTGTCTCTCTCTCTCTCTCTCTCTCTCTCTCTCTCTCTCTCTCTCTCTCTCTCTCTCCTCCCGTGCTGTCACGAGCACCGACGACTCGAACGACTCTCCCACCGTTTTTAGGACCCTGCGGAAACTCTTTCGGTCTGACGTCCTCTGCGGCGCCGCGTTAGAGCCCCAGTGAGCTACCGGGGCCGGAGTGAGGGAGAGAGAGAGACAGAGAGAGAGAGAGAGCGGCCGCGGAGGGAAGACGGGACGGGGCAGCGCGCAAGCGACTTCCGGAGGGGGGCTCAGGCCTGGGGCCGGCGAAACGGGTAACGTTTCACAATATTTTCCTCTTCTCCCTTGCTGTATTTTTTCCTGCGCACTAATCCCGAGCCGAGGCGCGCGCGCACACGCACTAACGGTATGGCGTTACAGTATGTCTGAAGGATTCGCCGTTTTCCCCCCTCTTTAGTCCTCACGAGTCACCTTCGGGGAAGACAAACACTCACCGAATAACGAGTAAAGAGGTCGCCGAGCTTCCTATTCGCCGTTCGTGGAAAATCGGTGACGTTTTCTCCCTCGCGCTGAACTTGGTATACAGTATACTGTAGATAAATCCGTCCGGCGCCGAATTAAACACCACACTGTACATCACACGGTGTCCTCGTGGTGGCGTCCTGCTTGTGACAGAGACGCAGGTGTGGACTCAGGACATCAGAGAGAAACCTGTCAGTGTTTAACACCTGAGATGTGTAACATAAGTCTTAACATAATCCTGTAGGTGTTCATTCTACACTATGGAGTGTAATAAACGTTTAAAGTCTTAACCCTGCAGATGTTAATTCAATGCTGTAGGAGTATACTGAATACATAATAACGTGTTAATGTCACCCAGTAGGTGTTGATTCAATACCGTAAGATCATAACAATGTATTAAACACGTCCGTGTTATCCTGTCAGTGCTAATTCTACACCGTGGAGTGTAATAAACATTCAAAGTCGTAACTCAACCCTGTGTGTGGTAATTAAATTCAGAGTATATTAAACACTCAGTTCTTAACTAAAACCCTGTGAGGGTTGACTCAATACCGTACAAATCTAATCGATTAATCCAAACAACAAATTTCTTAATGCGACATTGTATGTCTTAATTCAACCTTACAAGAGTGTAATAAACACTAAATAATGACTTAACGCAACTTTGTAGGTGTTAATACACACCGTAGGAGTCTGTCAAACACTACTATTAAACAATGTTGAATTAACACTTACAGGACTGCATGAAAACCTTTTGAAGTTGAACCTGTGGGTGTTCATTCAGTGTAATAAGATTTTCTTCAACACTTACAGGGTTTCTCTTTTAAGTCCAAGACCCAACTAGAACATCAACACCGTTTAATAACACGATTAATACCAGTTTAGATTCGATTAAACACTATCACAGTTACGAAATGATATGGATGTTATATATCAGTGTTATAAGATTTAAAAACAACCGTGCAGGTGTTTACCCAAAGGTGTAAACGCTAACTGTGTGTTAACGCTAATTGTTTTAGAAGTCAAAGTTAATGCAACACTTCTAATTATTGTGTTAGAAGCTGTTCTTTCAGCCGTGCGTTAAGTAAATCAATAACGTTAGTCTGTTGTGTTGAACAGTGCAGCTGTTCATTTAACAGTGTATGAGTTAATCAAACACTACAAACAAACATGCTAACGCAACATGACACAGCGGTGTCGTAATGCACTGAGGACTCCTTGTGTGATTGTTGTACACCTTACCTATGTAGCTGAACGTCCACAAAACTGTCCTTTTAGTTTCCGCTTGTTTCCCACAACAGTTAATTCCGGTCCCCTAATCTGATTGGACACCGATTGTCACGTAACATTAGTTGGAAGCGGTCACTACAGTCGAGTTAGTGACATCATCCGAGGACATGGCAAATGATATGAGTTTTAACTTTTGACTTAAAGGTGAGGTCTCCGATTTTTGAAAGCCAATGTTGACGTTTGAAATCACCAAAACAAACACGCCCCTAACCCAAATGGGTCCCACCCCTGTATCGATAGCTCCGCCCACACATACATACGTAACCCAGGCGACTAACAGAAAGAAATGTGTCTTTATCATAGCTGAAGGGAAGAACAATACGATTGTAGATAAACAAACAAGTAAAAATGCTACACAAGCATAATGATGTAAAGGACAAAGGCATATATTAGTTCTGTGTAACAAAGCAAAACCAACGTTACTCACCTATCGAGAAGGAAAAAAGCGCCTCGGCGTCTTAAGTAAAGTCGGCCACATATTCACGGAGTTTCCCGAGTCGATAACTCCTGAGCTAAACGCTGTTACTACACAAAACGCGGTTGTAGCTGCCTCTCTACATTACTACGATAGAAAAGAGGTGTTATTTGTGTAGTAACAGCGTTTAGCTCAGGAGTTATTGACTCGGGAAACTCCAACCTGTGAATATGTGGCCAACTTCCTGCTCCTTCAGTTCTCTCCAGCGCTGGAAAGCTGATCCTATATTAACACGTCCTACTTCTTGTCCTTATCGTAAGTCTTTCTTCTCTTTCTTTCTTTGTTTTTATCCTCCATGTCAATGTTAAAACCGCTTTCTGCTAACGTCACACATGCGCACCGAACACTCTCTCCGCCGTATATTGACAAGCCCCGCCCCTTTCTGCTCATTGGCTACACGTCTGTTTTGATTTTTGTTTTGATTTTAGCCGCCGTGCTATAAAGCGCCTGTGGCTAGTTCAGGATGTTTTTGCTAGAGAAGCAGCAATAGTGCTTAATAGTGCTTTATTACAGCTTTGGCTAGCTGGCTACACAGTGTGTGCAGATATTCAGTAAAACCGCTCAACTTGCTTGTGCCATATTGCTTAAAAATATAGTTTGTACTTCATAGGAAGCCCCACAGCTGAAAGTGGAGACTCCTTTCTCAAACAACACGTAGCAAACCTGCTCCACCAGTTTCGCACATGTCTAGGTAACGTTCTACGTTTTCTACGTTTATTTTTAAAAAAAAAATTAAGTGACTTCCTGAAACCACTGGAACCGATCGATACGATCCTGGCTGAAATTATTTCATGCTGGAACCCGACAGCTGCATTTTAATTGACAGGCTCCTGCACGTCGCTGCCGGGTTTCCACACCACACCCGTCACAGGTGATTTCACACCTTTTCACTCGACGGTGTCTCCTTAATGGATGGAGGAGAATCGAATTAAATGTCCCTGCAGATCAGGAAAAGCTCTAAAATAACTAAATTAAAGCGACAGAGAATACAAATAAATTGCTGTGTCATGCCATATTAATATTTATGCTAATTCTGAACTATTATGTCATCATCAAATGTCCTCGATTCCTACAGGTCAGAATTTTCTAGCAGAATGTGGCCGAGACCATGGATTTTGAGTTAGCAGCCAATGCTAGCTGTAATTACGGTGTCCATTTAGTCACATGGAGTCTTTTCTTAGCAATTTATCAACAAATCTGACTGAACAGTTGATTTTCTGAAGAGATTTGTCCTTTTTTCTGGACATATATTCAAATATATTCATTTGTCTGAGGTAAATATGTAGCGAGTATGTGTGTGTGTGTGTGTGTGTGTGTGTGTGTGTGTGTGTTTATTTAGAAATTTCCAACGGTTAATACAAAACATGTTGTTTTAGTCCTGGTGGTTGTGAGGAGTTTTTTTTAAACACATCTGAGGGAACATTTTAATTCTCCATACGCTTACAAATTGAGCTAGCAAACAACTTAAGCCTTAGTCATGATTTACTTTAATCTCAGGATGAGATAAAATAGTGCAGACAAAAAAAAGTTATTGTGCTGTAAAACAAAACGTGTTCAGTTTCGTAGTTGTGAGTTTAAAACAGAGTTAACTGAGGAAAAACTGCTGAGTAAATTCTGTGTTAGCGTACTGTGTTAGCGTACTGTGTTAGCGTACTGTGTTAGCGTAATGTGTTAGTGTACTGTGTTAGCGTACCGCTTTGTTATACTGTGTTAATGTGTTAACTGTTTTGTAATACAGTGTTAGCTTACGGTTTTGCTATACTGTGTTACCGTACTGCGTAAGCATACTGTTTTGTTTTACCCTGTTAGCCTACTGTCGCGCCATACTGTGTTAGTGTATTGTGCTAGCGTACTCTCTGTGTTCTATACGCTCTACACATAGCTGTGTCTTTTTTACCGTTACTACTTTTGACTTTTTTTAAATAATTTACCGTTAGTTTACTGTATATTCCCACACATATCATCCTGTTGTCACGGTCCCTGCGTCTTCACCTCGTCTCTGTAAAAGGTCCGTTGGCTAAATCTTTAGCCTCAGTCATTAGCAGGATTGCTCCGAATGTGTATTTCCACGTTGCCTAGCAACAGCATCATCACAAAACAAAAAGCCTCCCGTAGCACGTCTCGTTAAATTGTCACAACAATTACAGAAGATTTTTAGATCTTTTTTTCTTTAACTTTAGATAAATACAGCCGGGCAAGATGATTAACCTCTTGGGGATTAGCTAGCTAATCAGCGATAAAGACAGGAGAATAGAAGTTGGCGACATTTGTACCAAAATCTGCCTCAGCTCAGAAGAACCGACAAACTGATTTGTGGCCTTGTTGTTATGTGGTCTCAGTGAAGGCTGTAATGGAATCCTGTGAAAGGAAAAGTCACAAATTGAATTGTGTAGCACTTTGTGTTTGCACACTAACAGCGTGATCAACACCAGCATTAGTGTGCAGGACAATCCACGCTAGTGAGAGACGCTGGAGATGAAGGGTGCAGCGCTGCTCGGGATAGAAACTGGCAGCAGTTCAGCGAGCGCCATGTTACACAGGCCAGTCCCACGCGGGAGGATTTTTACAGCGAGCCAGTCCACGACTTGCTTATCTTCATTCCTCCTCTCCTGCAAAAACTTAAAAAAAACCTGAACAAAACTGCTGACTGCGCCGACGCGAGCCGACAAGATAACGAGCTTCAAAGACTCTCCTGTTTTGCTTCTAAATAAAGCGAGTTTGACTGATGCTCAAATTGCTGCTTTAGTCGAGGATGAAAAGCCTCTGTGGAAAATCCCAGACGTTTCACCCCACTTCATGTCTGTATTACAGCTGCTACGCGACACGTTTAAAGACGTCTTAAACGCCGGAGAGCGACTGCTGAACCGTTTTATACTCCTTTCAGCCGGTCGAAGTGTTTGCACAGTAAAACAAAGGTCTCAATACATTAAAGTGACGCCGTGTCTGCGCGTCTCTTCGGCTCGACTCTTTGTTTTGTGATTCAAATTTGAAAAATCTTTTGTCCTTAAACGAATGTATACGATGTCCCCCGGACTCACGCTAGTACACGATGGATCCCAGAGTGTCTCTTGTCTCTGACTGATGCTTTCGTTGCCAGTGTGCGTAGCCTGTTCTAAAGGTAAGCGATTTTTAAGCTGACCGGCGAGTCGACTCATCAGACGCAGCGATCCCTGCTGCTTTTATCCAAGCTTTATTTTTCTTCCTTATGTTTCTACAGGAAGGATAAAATGGACCCCAAGATCTGTACGTTTTTTTCTCCATTTCTGAAGAAACATCAGACCACGAGCACCAAAGGATCGTTCGAGACAAGTATTTGGTCTCCTACTTAATATGTGAAGAAATTTCTTTGTTTTTCTTTCCACACATAACTCACATGCTGAAGATGAAAAAGAAAAAGAAAAAAAAAAGAAGAAGAAAAAATGAAGGATTGTTTATTTCCTAAGTTTGCACTCATATACATGCTAATGGAGCTAAAAAGTCATTGACGGTATAGCCTCCGGTTTAGCATCGTACAAGCTACAGTTTGACAGAAATCGGCCGAACAGACTTACTGACAAGTCGTTAATTAAAAAGAACAGACCAAAGTTAGGAGGCGTGGCCTAAACTCTGAAGGCGGAGTTCTGTAATAAAACAGTTCTGATTTGATTTGTACGCTCAGTTGGCATTTTGTATTAGTAGCCGTAAGATTTAACCACGTGTCAATTCGTCGATTTTCATGATCGTTTCCAGTTTTCCTCAATAACAGAGATGATGTTTTTTTTTCTCCTTCCACAGGGAGAAGGAGGACCTGAAGGACGGAAGGTGGATCAGCAACATCGCTCCAGAACTTTATTTCTTTCTCATCCGCGTTCATTTCTAAATGCATCGCAAGTAGTCGGGTTTAGTTTCGATGATGCCGTCCAACGCCGCCGCTCTCACCCCCGAGTTCAAAACGTCTGACGTGGACTGTGACGCGGCAGCGAAGAAAGCGGTGAGTCTGTGTGCACGAGTGAGTGTGTGAGTCTTGGCGCAGAGACACACACACACACACACAGCAGGAAGCTGGAGCGAACCCGAGGCTGAGAAGGACGAATGAGGGACGATGTGGTTTGTCCTGAAAAGACTTCACCGTACAGGAAGTGTGAATTATTGATACGTGGCTTTTCGCCCAAACCGTGGACAAGTTTTAGGCGACGCTGCACAGAAAATGTACACCTACTGTGTTAAACAGTAACTCGTCCTGTATTGAGTTCAGTCATGCAGATAATTAACTTTAGCGAGGGAAAACGTTTACTGCTCAAATCCCAGCGTTAAGGAACCTCCCTAAATGTTTAAATGTATCTCAGTTCACTTATTACTTCCTTTTGGGTATAAATTGAATGGACTTTTCTGTTGGGTGGGGTGGGGGGGGCATTCTCTGTGTCAGTCTCAGTGACACTAACCAAACGTGTGGCGTCTGCTAGTTCATGTATGAGAACTAACTAAGAGGTCAGACGAGATCTTCCTTCAAACTGGGCGGTATAAAAAGATGCGGTTTGCTGTCTTCCCGTCCATAAGAGGAAGAGCACGTTGTCCTTCACGCGCTCTAACTGGTAGCTGTCGTGTGATGGCTGAGAGGCGGCGGGAGACCGGGCAAATGTCGGGTGAACGCCAAACCTGGAGGAAACTGAGGATACCACTGGTAGCTACTGTGCGAGTTACCGTAAAATTACTCGGGTCCACGTTGTATAAACGCAGACCGTCCTGACACTGGAGACTCCTTCCTTTGAAGTCTCATAAATTTCGTCCGTTACCATAGAAACACACGGCTAACTTTAGCGCATTTCAGACCAATCAGTATGCAGCATTCAGTGGCACTCTTGCTCGATTAGCTGCTAGGAAGTGGGACGTGTCCCTTGTTGACAGAAGGACACCACATTTTAAAACCGGTTTAAACCAGACGCCTTTACATATAAACCACATCCTGACAGGACCAGACTCCGGCTCACACGAGCGCTCACACCGGGTCTTTCACTTCTAATCTTTTACTTTACCTTCCGGAGACGAATCTGAACACTGCGTCGAGAGGGGATGTGTGAACCGTGTGTCTTTACCCACAATCCTTCTGTTCTGCGCTTTGGAGTCGAGTTTCATTTCCGGTTTATGGCCACCGGAGTGATTTTGGAGCTGAGCTGAAGCCACTGAATTA
>NC_062526.1:26771704-26779204 GCF_022655615.1 Tachysurus fulvidraco | reverse complement strand
GTTCAGTTAGGCAGGAGGCGAGTTAGCCGTCACATGCTGTGCCACTGCTAACATTGCCGAAGTCATTCAACTCTACACGTTGAGTGTGTGTGTGTGTGTGTGTGTGTGTGTGTGAACCTTTAGTCTAACATACTACATAGATGGATGCTAGCAGTCTTACACATCCTGGAAAACTAGCTATCTTAAATATATAGACAGGAAATGTACAATATTGTGCTAATCTTGTTTATCGCTTGTTCAATTAATGCTAGAATCTTTGTTGGACTAGTTGTTTAGCTCGAGTCCCAAGGTCAGTAGAGGGCTGTTCAAAAGGTTCAGCTCTGTGTTTGGATTGGGTTCTGCTTCAATCCTCTGACATTTAAAGTGTCTTCTAAATGAATACATGCAAATTTCCTCCTCATTACCATAAATCTTCTTTAAATAGTAATTAAACACTCATTAAAACCCAACAGCGGCGGATTAGAGCTGCTCTAAGTGATTGTGTGAGGGATGAGCCTGAGGGATCGTGGGAGAAAAAGTAATGTGCCTGTGGTATATATGTAGTGTGTGTGTGTGTGTGTGTGTGTGTGTGTGTGTGTGTGTGTGTGTGTGTGTGTGTGTGTGTGTGTGTTTCTTGGGGTACACGATAATGTAAAAACTGAATAACCAGATACAAGGATTTATGTTCATTATAACAAAATTTATTAAATGTCCAGAGTTTTTGTCCCAATTTATTCTACTAACTACATTATTACTGATGCATCATTACTCTCTACATTATTACTGTAAACATAATGTTACTATAACTATACTACATTATTACTGTAAACATAATGTTACTATAATTATACTACATTATTACTGTAAACATAATGTTACTATAATTATACTACATTATTACTGTAAACATAATGTTACTATAATTATACTACATTATTACTGTAAACATAATGTTACTATAACTATACTACATTATTACTGTAAACATAATGTTACTATAATTATACTACATTATTACTGTAAACATAATGTTACTATAATTATACTACATTATTACTGTAAACATAATGTTACTATAATTATACTACATTATTACTGTAAACATAATGTTACTATAATTATACTACATTATTACTGTAAACATAATGTTACTATAACTATACTACATTATTACTGTAAACATAATGTTACTATAATTATACTACATTATTACTGTAAACATAATGTTACTATAATTATACTACATTATTACTGTAAACATAATGTTACTATAATTATACTACATTATTACTGTAAACATAATGTTACTATAACTATCCTCTCTACATTATTACTGTAAACATAATGTTACTATAATTATACTACATTATTACTGTAAACATAATGTTACTATAATTATACTACATTATTACTGTAAACATAATGTTACTATAACTATACTACATTATTACTGTAAACATAATGTTACTATAATTATACTACATTATTACTGTAAACATAATGTTACTATAATTATACTACATTATTACTGTAAACATAATGTTACTATAATTATACTACATTATTACTGTAAACATAATGTTACTATAATTATACTACATTATTACTGTAAACATAATGTTACTAAAACTATACTACATTATTACTGTAAACATAATGTTACTATAATTATACTACATTGTTACTGTAAACATAATGTTACTATAATTATACTACATTATTACTGTAAACATAATGTTACTATAATTATACTACATTATTACTGTAAACATAATGTTACTAAAACTATACTACATTATTACTGTAAACATAATGTTACTATAACTATCCTCTCTACATTATTACTGTAAACATAATGTTACTATAATTATACTACATTATTACTGTAAACATAATGTTACTATAACTATACTACATTATTACTGTAAACATAATGTTACTATAATTATACTACATTGTTACTGTAAACATAATGTTACTATAATTATACTACATTATTACTGTAAACATAATGTTACTATAATTATACTACATTATTACTGTAAACATAATGTTACTATAACTATCCTCTCTACATTATTACTGTAAACATAATGTTACTATAATTATACTACATTATTACTGTAAACATGTTACTAAAACTATACTACATTATTACTGTAAACATAATGTTACTATAATTATACTACATTATTACTGTAAACATAATGTTACTAAAACTATACTACATTATTACTGTAAACATAATGTTACTATAATTATACTACATTATTACTGTAAACATAATGTTACTATAATTATACTACATTATTACTGTAAACATAATGTTACTATAATTATACTACATTATTACTGTAAACATAATGTTACTAAAACTATACTACATTATTACTGTAAACATAATGTTACTATAATTATACTACATTATTACTGTAAACATAATGTTACTATAATTATACTACATTATTACTGTAAACATAATGTTACTATAATTATACTACATTATTACTGTAAACATAATGTTACTATAATTATACTACATTATTACTGTAAACATAATGTTACTATAATTATACTACATTATTACTGTAAACATGTTACTAAAACTATACTACATTATTACTGTAAACATAATGTTACTATAACTATCCTCTCTACATTATTAAACTAGTGTTAATTTCGTCACCTGTTTTTAATTTTTGTCTTAGTCTTGTGCCAAATGTCCTTGTTAGTTTTCATCATATTTAGTCATTCACATATCTTTTTCTGTTAGTCAAGTTTTAGTCGGCTAAAAGTCTCGTCATTTTAGTCTAGTTTTAGTCAAAAGAAAACTCAAGGTATCTTAGTCAAGTTTTATTCGACTAAAAGTCTTTTAATTTTGGTCTAGTTTTAGTCCAAAAATTGTAGTCTTTTTTTTTTAAATAACACATTATTACTGAGATTATTACTGATAAACATTTCAGTAAAAAAAAAAAGTGTTTCACATCTCAAACATAGTTTACATGTCATAATTACCTGACAAAATACACTTGTTGAATGATTTTTGTTGAATGCAAATGTTAAACGTGTCCAGTTTCTAGTTTCTGATTTAGGAGACAGATTCACAAATGATGAACCTGTTCTGAAGAGTATTTTATTTTAACCAACACAATTCAAAAGCTGGAGCCCGACAGACTCCGGCTGACAACTTAAGTTACAAAGGTTTTTAAAACGCTTTTGGTTGCCTCGTGTCTCACGTTTCTGTTCAAATCAGAAATAAAATAAATATACTCAGAAAAACTGAAAAGAATAGGCTTACTTTACTGTGGGCCTAAAATACAACCTAGTTACTGTCCGCGAATCACAAAAGTATCAGTGAGAAGTTGAGAACACTCGTTTAAACAGCGCATACACTCGGACTTGACCGCGTTACTGATACTGCTTTTAATCGTAATGTAAAGACCGGTCTTCGGGACATAAGCTGTCATGTACAATAAAAGCGCCTGCTCAGCGACGGGAAATATCATTTACCACAAAAAGCCACCTAGACGGTGGACTTGTGCTCAGGATTTATTTATTTATTTATTTATTTTTAGAAGTGTGTGGACGAATTCTTTCTACGCACACACTAAACAGCGCGAAGCCGCGAACTCGTTCTGAATATTTTAAAGGCTTAATTATGATTTTCATTCATTAACACTATGAACATTATGCTATCGATCCTACATTATTACTATAAAAGTAAATTGTTACTGCTGTTATAATAATTTGTTACTAATCCTTACTTGATTAAAATGATGGATCAATTGTCTAATTAATACTAACTAACTAACTAACTGACTACAACATTACTGCTACGATGGTATTATTACTACATTAATACCACTCACAGTGATCATGACTACATTACAAGTACATCACAACAGCGGTTTTAACTGCGTACAGTACTACTACTGTAGCTTATTACTGCTGCAATACTACTTATTACTGCAGAATTACTCTGATGTTATTTATACTGCTTTATTACGCTGCTCTTATTTCTTAGCTCCATTTGCCTCTAAACTAAAGTGCATAGGTTTTGGACTGCATGTAAAAAATGAAAATTGCAATGAATATTGTAATGAGATTTAACTGTACTGTGTGTATATGTGAAGTCTGGCAGCAATGCAGTGCCACCTGTGTGTGTGTGTGTGTGTGTGTGTGTGTGTGTGTGTGTGTGTGTGTGTGTGTGTGTGTGTGTGTGTGTGTGTGTGTAATTTTTTTTCAACACAGTCTCTAGTGACACAGCAGCCGACACATCAAGTCTATAGTTTTGTTTAGTATTTTTGTGTGTGTGTGTGTGTGTGTGTGTGTGTGTCACAGTGTCTGTACTCACTAATGACAAGGCGGCCGACCGTAAAGTCTATATTTTTGTTTAGTATTTTTGTGTGTGTGTGTGTGTGTGTGTGTGTGTGTGTGTGTGTGTGTGTGTGTGATAAGTAGTAGTATCCATTAGCTCAACACACACACACACACACACACACACACACACTGGGGTATAAAACCCCTCTCCAGCCTTAGTGCTGTGGACTGTACAGGCTTGTGTGTCTGAAGGCTTCTACACATGGCACACACACACACACACACACACACACACACACACACACACACACACTGGGGTGTAAGACCCTTCTCCAGCCTTAGTGCTGTGGACTGTACAGCCATGTGTAGAAGCCTTCAGACACACTCGCGCACCAGGAGCTCAAACAATAATGTTTTATGTTTATTTTAAAGCTCAGGTTCTGCTATAAAACCATATGATTAAAGACTTAACACGCTCCAACACACTAACACAGCTGGCAGGAAACAGAGGCCTGGAGCCTGCTAATTAGCACCATGATGCTAAGTGGTGCCTGCTAGCTTTCATTCGTGATTTGCAACATTGGCATTTTTAATACGCTCGTGTTCCTTTGAAGGTTGTGATTATTTATAGCGATGGACGTTTATATGATGGACGAGCTTCTGTAATGACGCCAGACACGCGCCAATTATTGGGTTTACGATACGCGCAGATATTCAACTTCCGTTAAAAAGTTGTTACAATGAGCACAGAGGAAGGAAAAATGCTCTGTTCAGGGGAAACGTTCGTAACTTTGCTGGTGTAAGTGATAACCAGCTAACGATTTCCCGGTACTGACGTTGCTGCATCACTAATGGTCTACTAATATAGTATAATTATTATATAATAGCACTGTTTGGTGCTGGGATTGAATGAGAAAAAGTGTTACAGCTAACATTCATCCTTGCTAACTGAACATGAAATTAAATATTTTTTTATCCCTGGTACATAATCCAAACAAATCTATGATGTATTTAGGTTTCGGTGACATTTGACCGTCTCACTGCATTTAACCGTCGTATTTTCATGCGGGGGTGTGACAGGTTTCGGTCTTACATTTACAGCATGTGACAGACGCCCTTCTCCAGAGCGACGTACATAAGTGCTTAAATCTCTAACATTGAATACATTAATACTGGCTCACTAGGTTACAGACTTAAGATACCATGAGTTTAAAACATCTGTTCAAACGAAAAAGTGACAAAGGTTGTGTGGGGGTTTTTTTTTTTTTTTTTTTTTTTTTTATAAATGCAAAAGATAAGGAAAGAAGTGCTAGTTGAAGTGCTTCCTGTTTGAAAACAGAAGAGTCTTGTAGTATACTTGCCTCTTACCCTGAGAGATGGTGGGAGCAGTCGAGCAGTGCTGGTAGATCTGAGGTTGTGGGGTGAGGAGTGATGAGGGCTTTGTGGTAAGAGGGAGCTGGACCATTTTTGGCTTCGTAGGCCAGCATCAGTGTTTTGGATCTGATGTGTGCAGCAACCGGAAGCCAGTAGAGGACCGCAGCAACTTTGGCAGGTGCAGCTTTTAGACCCCCGAGCTGGCTGAAGCTGTCGACATTTGTTTAGCACGCAATAAAACCTTATTTGTATACGACACTTCTGTCCCTAATGACTGATGTGAAACTAAAGCAACGCTTATTCTGGGTATGTGTTTTGCAAGGTCGTCTGCAACATGCAGATCGCTACTCTCTACATGTTTCCCCATTCTAACGTGTGTGAGTGTGTGTGTGTGTGTGTGTGTGTGTGTGTGTGTGTGTGTGTGGTTAATATTTGTGGTTTTTCTGCACTACATTCATTCATACTTGAAAGAACCACCACACAGAAACAAATGAATGATGCTCTATCGTCAATATTTACTACTCAGCAGCGTTCCTTCAGTGAAGGGGGCGTGGCCACGGTGTCAATCCCAGTGAATGTGGTGAAGGGGGCGTGGCCTCTGTGTCTTACACTCTCGATAAATAAGGTGATGGAGGAGTGCCCCTGTGTCTTACAGTCTCAAAAATAAGGTAAAGGGGGTGTGGCTTCTGTGTCTTACGGTCTCAAAAATAAGGAGAAGGGGCGTGGCTTCTGTGTCTTACAGTCTCAAAAATAAGGTAAAGGGGGTGTGGCTTCTGTGTCTTACAGTCTCAAAAATAAGGTAAAGGGGGTGTGGCTTCTGTGTCTTACAGTCTCAAAAATAAGGAGAAGGGGCGTGGCTTCTGTGTCTTACAGTCTCAAAAATAAGGTAAAGGGGGTGTGGCTTCTCTGTCTTACGGTCTCAAAAATAAGGTAAAGGGGGTGTGGCTTCTGTGTATTACGGTCTCAAAAATAAGGTAAAGGGGGTGTGGCTTCTGTGTCTTACGGTCTCAAAAATAAGGAGAAGGGGGTGTGGCTTCTGTGTCTTACAGTCTCAAAAATAAGGTAAAGGGGGTGTGGCTTCTGTGTCTTACAGTCTCAAAAATAAGGTAAAGGGGGGTGTGGCTTCTGTGTCTTACGGTCTCAAAAATAAGGTAAAGGGGGTGTGGCTTCTGTGTCTTACGGTCTCAAAAATAAGGTAAAGGGGGTGTGGCTTCTGTGTATTACAGTCTCAAAAATAAGGAGAAGGGGTGTGGCTTCTGTGTCTTACGGTCTCAAAAATAAGGTAAAGGGGGTGTGGCTTCTGTGTCTTACGGTCTCAAAAATAAGGTAAAGGGGGTGTGGCTTCTGTGTCTTACGGTCTCAAAAATAAGGTAAAGGGGGTGTGGCTTCTGTGTCATACACTTTTAATACATCTGGAGGTGTGGCCACTGTGTGTAATTCCAAGTAAATGAGATAAAGGAGGTGTGGCCTTTTTGTCTGTCAGTCCCAATAAAAGAAATGAAAGAGGTGTGGTCTCTGTCAGTCTCCAAGAATGAAATGAAGGGGGCGTGGCTTAACACTCAATCAAACATTAACTAAAAAGTTACAGTGCAGAATCCTTCGTCTCTTTGCGCACATCTATCACGTATAGGCTGCAGATGTGTGTGATGTCTAATCCTGCCATTACGCCACAACCAGTGGAAGCTGCTACTGATGATTGAGTGTTGTGACGTGTCTTTACATCACAACGTCTACATGTGGCTGAAACTTACGGAGGAAAAACTGTAATAAAGGGTAATAAGATCCGCTCCTGCAAAGCGGAGAGTCCCTGTTTACACCCACACACAC
>NC_062526.1:26736704-26766704 GCF_022655615.1 Tachysurus fulvidraco | reverse complement strand
TTGGTGGTCGAAATAATGGTTCTACCGAGTCGGTAACGTGGTGAGACACAGCTAGTCTGTTCTATAGGTAGTGTGTACATTATGAGGTAATGGTCTGTGATGTCATCACTTTGAGGTATGATATCTATATCAGTGACTTCTATTCTGTGTGATATTATTAAATCTAGTGTGTGGTTACGTCGATGAGTTGCACTAGTGATGTTTTGTTTGAGCCCAAGTGAGTTTAGTAAGTCCATAAATGTGAGTCCTAAAGCGTCGTTTGTGTCGTCAAAATGAATGTTAAAGTCTCCTACAATTAATGCTTTGTCAAAGTTAACCAATAGGTCTGAGAGAAAATCTGTGAATTCGCTAAGGAAAACTGTGTAGGGCCCTGGGGGTCTGGGGCCCGGGGCCCTGGGGGTCTGTACACGGTCGCTAGAGCAAGAGACATCAGGGATTTCTTCGTGTGCACGTGCGATAGTGTAACATTAAGGACGAGCACTTCAAAAGAACTAAATCTATGCTGTGTTCTCTGGGTAACAGTGAGGTAATCACTAAGGATAGTGGCGACACCACCTCCACTACCTCCACCACCTCCACGACCAGTCAGACGAGGCTCGTGCTTATAGATATATCCTGATGGTGTAGACTCGTTTAGACTGATGTATTCATTTGGTTTAATCCACGTTTCGGTGAGGCAGAGTGCAGTAAGGCTATTATCTAAGATCATTACATTTACAATAAGTGCTTTGGGTGACCTAATGTTCAGAAGTCCAAACCTTAAGAACTGTTTTTGTTTGTTTGGCATTTTTCTGGTCTAATTACAGTAAGATTATTTCGAGAACTTCTCGTGTATTTACTTTTGGATCTCACTGCTCGGGGAACAGACACAGTTTCTATAGGGTGAGCTATGTGTGCATTTCTGTGTCAATGTGCTGAGGTGAAGGATGGCTATTAAGATTTAAATGTAAAGAGTAGTTTACCAGTCAGAAGGTGTTCAGCGCCCTGGAGATGTGGTCCGAGAGGATCTCCGCTCCAACTCTGCTGGGGTGCAGGCCGTCAGCACGGAATAGCCTAGGACGCTCCCAGAAAACATTCCAATTATCGATAAAGAGTAGTTTCTGAGCCTGACACCATGACTGTAACCATTCATTTAAAGCGAAAAGTCTACTGAACCTTTCAATTCCTCGCTGGTACGTTGGAAGCGGTCCAGACGCGATGATCCTCGTCGTGGGCGCTGTGCTGCGAACCGTCTCCACCAGGGTGTTGAAGTCCCTCTTCAGGATCTCCGACTGCCTCAGGCTGGTGTCTGTCGTTCGAGCCGACATGAAGAACCACAGCTCTGGTGTTTCTGCTCACGACTCTGGGTACCTGTGCAGAGACATCAAGGACACGAGCACCAGGCGAGCCGTGAGTGCGAGCCTTACCTTTAGCCACCGGAGCACGGACGTGGCGGACGATGGAGTCTCCGATGATCACGTTTGTGATCTCTTTGTGTTTGTGGATTTTGTGTGTGTGTGTGTGTGTGTGTGTGTGTGTGTGTGTGTGTGTGTGTGTGTGTGTGTGTGTGTGTTTATGATGCTACAGTCACATTTATTTGGGATGGAGTTACTCTGCATTTTTTTTCCATCTGTTATAAATGAATTCATACAAGCTATGTTTTAAAAAACAAAATGTATTGAGACCACACCTCCATCACAATGACAGACAGAGACCACACCTCCATCACAATGACAGACAGAGACCACACCTCCATCACAATGACAGACAGAGACCACACCTCCATCACAATGACAGACAGAGACCACACCTCCATCACAATGACAGACAGAGACCACACCTCCATCACAATGACAGACAGAGACCACACCTCCATCACAATGACAGACACAGAGACCACACCTCCATCACAATGACAGACAGAGACCACACCTCCATCACAATGACAGACAGAGACCACACCTCCATCACAATGACAGACAGAGACCACACCTCCATCACAATGACAGACAGAGACCACACCTCCATCACAATGACAGACAGAGACCACACCTCCATCACAATGACAGACACAGAGGCTACACCTCCATCACAGTGACAGACAGAGACCACACCTCCATCACAATGACAGACAGAGACCACACCTCCATCACAATGACAGACAGAGACCACACCTCCATTACAATGACAGACAGAGACCACACCTCCATCACAATGACAGACACAGAGGCCACACCTCCATCACAATGACAGACACAGAGGCCACACCTCCATCACAATGACAGACACAGAGGCTACACCTCCATCACAGTGACAGACAGAGACCACACCTCCATCACAATGACAGACAGAGACCACACCTCCATCACAGTGACAGACAGAGACCACACCTCCATCACAATGACAGACAGAGGCCACACCTCCATCACAATGACAGACAGAGACCACACCTCCATCACAATGACAGACAGAGACCACACCTCCATTACAATGACAGACAGAGACCACACCTCCATCACAATGACAGACACAGAGGCCACACCTCCATCACAATGACAGACACAGAGGCCACACCTCCATCACAATGACAGACACAGATACCACATCTCCATCACAATGACAGACAGAGACCACACCTCCATCACAATGACAGACAGAGGCCACACCTCCATCACAGTGACAGACACAGAGGCCACACCTCCATCACAGTGACAGACACATAGGCCACGCCTCCTTTACTAAGATCAATGTTTCTGCTGTCCTCAGCTCACCCAGCCAAGTGTAGAGGAGGCCTCTGGATCTAATCATGGCCTGGTGCGTGCGCACACACACACACACACACACACACACACACACACACACACACACACACACACACACACACACACATATATATATATACACACACACACAGACACACACATATATATATATACACACACACACATATACACACACACACACACATATATATACACACACACACACACACACACACACACACACACACACACACACACACACACACACACACACACACACACATATATATATATACACACACACACACAGACACACACATATATATATATACACACACACACATATACACATACACACACACATATATATACACACACACACACACACACATGGTGAAGTTACTGCTCACTTGGCCTAATCATTAACATCTGCATGTGAAAGTGTTTAAACCGTGACCTGAACCGACTGTGTGTGAGATCCGTACACTCGCGCATGCAGTGATTTCTGTTTGTACTCGACGTTTCCTAATCAGGTTCGTCATCATATTTACATGCGAGTCGTTTAAACGCTAGTCAGAGTTGTTTGGGGTTATTTCTTCTTAATGAACACACACACAGCAAACACGTTCACCTCCAGGAGCCAATAAAAAAACACGTGTGGAAATGAATTCGGTCTAACAGCAGCTCGTCCTGATAGGTTCCCGTTTCTATGGTAACAGCTCATTCACAGGACAGTATAGACATGGACTAAAGTGTGTCATCCTTTAACACACTTTAAAATGGTCATTTTTGTTGGTAAACTGCTGCAGTGCAAAAGGAATAAAAGACTCCTGATGTGAGGGAGTGAATGAGGCTCTGGGCAGAAACACAGTAAGTGTTTCATCACACAACTGCAGCACTGATTATTTTCCTCTACACAGTGTTAGAGGTTTTAGTGCAACAGTTCCGTTAAGCACGCTGCCAGACACACACACACACACACACACACACACACACACACACACACTTTATAAGTCACTGTCTAAAGTTTCGAGGCAGCTGTGTGTGTGTGTGTGTGTGTGTGTGTGTGTGTGTGTGTGTGTGTGTGCGTGCCTGTGAGTGTGTGTGTGTGTGTGTGTGCGCGCCTGTGAGTGTGAGCGCTCATGGGAAACACTCCTCTGTCTTGCACGTCGGATCATAAATCGCTTCCATATTGAACTTTTCCGCATTCCTCAGCTCGTTGGTAACCATGACGATCGGTTATGTCCTCCCCCAATAGGCCATCACACTCCAGGCCTCCATTAACAAACACGCACACACTTTCCATGTGACATTCTTTAATGCATTTCTACTTCATTCATCGTCTCTTCCTATCACTTTGCCTCTTTTCCTTCTCTCCATCTGTTCTCTCTCTCTCTCTCTCTCTCTCTCTCTCTCTCTCTCTCTCTCTCTCTCTCTCTCTCTCTCTGTCGCTCTCGGTCAGGTTAGGTGCAGACAGTTCCTTGTCTTCCTGCCGTTATTTGCGAGCCCCATTTGGCCAATCAGAATAGCCCCTTGCTGTCACATGACCTCCTATTCGCAGACAAAAGCCGGTTTCTCTGTTTTTTTTCCTCCTTTTCCCTTTTTTCCAGACTTTAAAGCCTTTCTGCAACGCGGGCCGACAACCGCACACAAACACACACGCACACACACTCCTATACTTATGCATGCTGCCATCTGACTGAGCCAACCAACTACGGGTATGTGCTGTCGTGTGTGTGTGTGTGTGTGTGTGTGTGTGTGTGTGTGTGTGTGTGTGTGTGTGTGTGTGTGTGTGTGTGTGGGAGAGAGGGAGCAGGGACAGATTGTGCTGAGTTGATGAAAATTTTCTATTTTGGTAGAGCCTTTGAACATAGAGCTTTAATCATGAGAGAGAGAGAGAGAGAGAGAGAGAGAGAGAGAGAGAGAGAGAGAGAGAGAGAGATGCTAGTAGATATTGATTGGACTTGATTTAGATGACTAATGATGAGCCTCAGTGCAAAACTAAAGCCAACAAACTTTAGACCCCACAGAAGTTTCTTGCTGCTGCTCGTGTCACTCAGAACGTCACACGATTTAAAATCCGTATTCTGTTTTATTTTAAACAACGTATCGAACAGGAAGTGATTCGGTCCTCAAATCCGATTGGTCGGAAAGTGCTGAATAATAATTAGTTTTAAGAGCAGCTCTGACTCTAGTGCATGTGTACAGTATATTAACACGCTCGGGCTTACTCGTTACCGTCTCTATGGTAACAGCTAAATTCCCAGAGATAAAAAAGATAAAATAAAAAAGTGTAAACATGGACGTGGTGAAGGAGCTTCCAGTGTCAGTGCTTTGTATGTACCACTCTGATGTACTGTGTGTTTGATGATGCAGAAGACATGTTTCTTTTATATCTGACTTTGTGTATGTGATGTGTGTGTGTGTGTGATGGGTGTGTGTGTGTGATGTGTGTGTGTGTGTGTGTGATGTGTGATGGGTGTGTGAGGTGTGTGTGTGTGTGTGATGTGTGTGTGTGTCTGTGATGTGTGTGTGTGTGTGATGTGTGAGATGTCTGTGTGTGTGTGTGTGATGGGTGTGTGATGTGTGAGGTGTGTGTGTGTGTGATGTGTGATGGGTGTGTGAGGTGTGTGTGTGTGTGATGGGTGTGTGAGGTGTGTGTGATCTGTGGGTGTGTGCGATGTGTGTGCGATGTGTGTGTGAGGTGTGTGTGAGGTGTGTGTGATGGGTGTGCGATGGGTGTGTGTGTGTGAGGTGTGTGTGTGTGATGGGTGTTTGAGGTGTGTGTGTGTGTGTGTGATGGGTGTGTGTGTGTGTGTGTGTGTGTGTGTGTGTGTGATGGGTGTGTGATGTGCGTGTGATGGGTGTTTGATGTGTGTGTGTGTGAGGTGTGTGTGTGATGGGTGTGTGATGTGTGTGTGTATGAGGTGTGTGTGTGATGTGTGTGTGATGGGTGTGTGTATGAGGTGTGTGTGATGTGTGTGTGATGATAATTTATCTATCCGTCTGCACCCCACACCTCACCCTTCTGTACTACACTAACATAAGGGCCAGATGATAGAAATGTGTGATTTGGGCTGCAGCCATGGTTTAATCTCTCAAACAAACACACACACACACACACACACACACACACACACACAAACACACACAGCACTGATAATGGCTTGGAGGTCACAACAAGGTTGCGGTCGTAGGTCGTCTTTGCCTAGGTCATGGTCATAAAATCTACTTTGGAGAGCAGTAACCGAGGTCAAAGTTCAGCAGATGAGCCAGAGGACAAAGGAGGTAAAGGTCATGGTGAGGTCACAGCAGGAGGACAGCAATGTGATGATGTTGGTATTAAAAAAATACATTATTACCATTTAAAACACAAATGTTACAGAGACATCATGAGACAAAGGTGTTTGTGAGGGACAGAGTAACGGACACCGTATCTGCTTTGGACTTCGCAATGCACATCGGTATTGAGGATGAAGTGACATTACTGTTAATGCATTTTCTGTGTATATGGTGTAATTAGTGATGAGTGTAATATAGTGTAATTAGTGATGAGTGTAATATAGTGTAATTAGTGATGAGTGTAATATGGTGTAATTAGTGATGAGTGTAATATGGTGTAATTAGTGATGAGTGTAATATAGTGTAATTAGTGATGAGTGTAATATGGTGTAATGTAGTGATGAGTGTAATATGGTGTAATGTAGTGATGAGTGTAATATGGTGTAATTAGTGATGAGTGTAATATAGTGTAATTAGTGATGAGTGTAATATGGTGTAATTAGTGATGAGTGTAATATAGTGTAATCAGTGATGAGTGTAATATGGTGTAATCAGTGATGAGTGTAATATAGTGTAATTAGTGATGAGTGTAATATGGTGTAATTAGTGATGAGTGTAATATAGTGTAATTAGTGATGAGTGTAATATGGTGTAATTAGTGATGAGTGTAATATGGTGTAATTAGTGATGAGTGTAATATGGTGTAATTAGTGATGAGTGTAATATGGTGTAATTAGTGATGAGTGTAATATGGTGTAATTAGTGATGAGTGTAATATAGTGTAATTAGTGATGAGTGTAATATGGTGTAATGTAGTGATGAGTGTAATATAGTGTAATTAGTGATGAGTGTAATATGGTGTAATTAGTGATGAGTGTAATATAGTGTAATTAGTGATGAGTGTAATATGGTGTAATTAGTGATGAGTGTAATATAGTGTAATTAGTGATGAGTGTAATATGGTGTAATTAGTGATGAGTGTAATATGGTGTAATGTAGTGATGAGTGTAATATAGTGTAATTAGTGATGAGTGTAATATGGTGTAATTAGTGATGAGTGTAATATGGTGTAATTAGTGATGAGTGTAATATGGTGTAATTAGTGATGAGTGTAATATAGTGTAATTAGTGATGAGTGTAATATGGTGTAATTAGTGATGAGTGTAATATGGTGTAATTAGTGATGAGTGTAATATGGTGTAATTAGTGATGAGTGTAATATGGTGTAATTAGTGATGAGTGTAATATGGTGTAATTAGTGATGAGTGTAATATGGTGTAATTAGTGATGAGTGTAATATGGTGTAATTAGTGATGAGTGTAATATGGTGTAATTAGTGATGAGTGTAATATAGTGTAATTAGTGATGAGTGTAATATAGTGTAATGTAGTGATGAGTGTAATATAGTGTAATTAGTGATGAGTGTAATATGGTGTAATTAGTGATGAGTGTAATATGGTGTAATTAGTGATGAGTGTAATATGGTGTAATTAGTGATGAGTGTAATATGGTGTAATTAGTGATGAGTGTAATATGGTGTAATTAGTGATGAGTGTAATATGGTGTAATTAGTGATGAGTGTAATATGGTGTAATGTAGTGATGAGTGTAATATAGTGTAATTAGTGATGAGTGTAATATAGTGTAATTAGTGATGAGTGTAATATAGTGTAATTAGTGATGAGTGTAATATAGTGTAATTAGTGATGAGTGTAATATGGTGTAATTAGTGATGAGTGTAATATAGTGTAATTAGTGATGAGTGTAATATAGTGTAATTAGTGATGAGTGTAATATAGTGTAATTAGTGATGAGTGTAATATGGTGTAATGTAGTGATGAGTGTAATATGGTGTAATTAGTGATGAGTGTAATATGGTGTAATTAGTGATGAGTGTAATATAGTGTAATTAGTGATGAGTGTAATATGGTGTAATGTAGTGATGAGTGTAATATGGTGTAATGTACTAATTAGTATTATTGTTACAGATCCCCACACTAATAATCGTGCGTCTGCACACACTGATGTGACACGTGTTGATCCACAAAGTGGCCAGTGTGTATTTACCGCACAACAGACACTCGTTCATTTACTTCTTTTATTCTTACTTTGCCTTCTCTTTTATCAACTCCATCTCCTTCATTAATTTGTCTTTTATTTCTAACTTCCTTCCTTCCTTCCTTCCTTCCTTCCTTCCTTCCTTCCTTCCTCTCACTCTTTTCATTTTCACTGCATGCTTTGTGGTTCCTCCTGGAAAAGAACATCTAGTTATTACTGTGGCCACATTTAATGTGTGTGTGTGTAGCTGAGGTACTACTCAACCTACTCTGTTAGAAAAGACCGCATTTCCCAGCGTGCACTGGGCAGCATGCCAGAGACTGCCGGGCAATTCCAGTAGAACCACTCTGTCGTCATGGAGACTCCATTGGAGCCAAGCTGAAGTAGTACCCATGTGTATGTGTGTGTAGAGACACCAAAAGAGCTTCATTAAAGCAAGGCTTTGTGTGTGTGTGTGTGTGTGTGTGTGTGTGTGTGTGTGTGTGTGTGTGTGTTACATCTGCTTGTCCATCTAAGTGAGTAAAAACAGATGTGTGGTTGGGCATGTTTGAGAGAGAGAGAGAGAGAGAGAGAGAGTTTTTGTTTACATGTGAGTGTGAGTGGCTAAATGGAGGGAAAGCTGTGAGAGGAAGTGAGCGATGGCTGATTACAAAGGGAGTGTGTGTGAGTATATGAGAGTGTGTCCACATGTATGAAGGCATAAACATGGTAAATCCCCACAGAAACACAGTGTATCATTCTGGCACAGATACGTATGTGTGTGTGCTTTTTTCACCACTGACCCATGTAACAGTGCGATGCTACTGTGCACAATGGGGTCAACGGTTTAAAGGCATCAATAGTCAAACAGGACATCTGATGACCTTCCAACCTTGAGGTCATACTCTGAGCTTCCCCACCTATCAGATCAAAGCACTCAGACTCTTAGCAAATCAGACTCAAGCTAAGGCAAGAAACTAAAAATGTCCCCTCGAGGGAGTCGTGTAGCGTCGCTGCCGTCTTTCTGTCTCACTCCTCTGTGTGCGTCAGGAGGATTAATCACTTGTCCACTAGGGGGCACCTTAAATCTAAAACACTGTCAGGAAACTCAGGACCTTTTAAAAACAGGGACATCTTTCTCTATACTGTCAAACTCCTATCTTCTCACTCAAAAAACCCAAGAGAGGAAGTGATACTTTTGCCCTTTACATTCGCATTGGGACCTTTTCAGACGCACACACATGCACACGTCCCAAGATGACACCCGTACACACTGCATATGTTGTCACTGAAGCAGGAAAATCAATATTTACCCTGCTAAGGCTTTCAACGATTTAAAAGCCCTCTTCTAACTCACACACATACACACACACACACACACACACCACGTTACTATTGTATAACAGGAACAGTGTTGCCGCTGCTGTGTCTGGCAGGAGCCCAGTAGCACTAAGCCCCACTGTGTGTGTGTGTGTGTGTGTGTGTGTGAACTCACTGAACCTGTTGTGTCCTGGTTTGTTGCGAGATTAGCAAATCTGTGAGCAATGATGTCGTGGAGCTAAAAATATTACCGTGTTTCACGTACACATGGGTGTAGACAAACAATCGTGGCGACATACAAACCTACAACACGATATTCTGACCCTTAAGAAGAAAATTGGTGGTCATTCACAGTACAGTATTTGTAAACAAGTGCGTTTGTTAAACTTCAGGAAGAGAAGAAGGCTCACCTGATGCCACTCACCAACGACACCATGGCTGACCAATCAGAAGACGACACCCTGAGAAACGAAGAGCAGCTGGCTGTCCCACCCACTCCTGCACCACAGACTCCGCCCCCTCAGCAGCAGCACACAGACCCCGCTTCACCCACAGTCGCCACAACGCCTGAGCCTTCTGTCCCGGTCCCTGTTGCTTGTGGTAACAAAGATCTGCGCAAGTCGGTGGAGGCGGAGCCAGAATATGATGTACGTCTGGGTGTATTTCTGAATGGATGGACATAAGCTGTGTTTTCTCTGTCTGTGTTCTTATGTATTACTTTTAACTGTTTATTTAAGGATGGACGTGGCTTCGGGATCGGAGAACTGGTCTGGGGGAAGCTGCGCGGGTTCTCTTGGTGGCCCGGCCGCATCGTCTCCTGGTGGATGACGGGACGCAGTCGAGCTGCAGAGGGAACCAGATGGGTCATGTGGTTTGGCGATGGAAAATTCTCAGTGGTGAGTCGACCACATAAAATTCTATCACACTCTTAAGTGCTGGTCAGTCGCATGACAGTAAACTGGTCAGGTCCTTCGTCTGTGCTCACTCGGGTTCTGTGGGAACTATAAACCACTGCTTAAGACAAATATCTGTGACCAGCACAGTTTAGTCATCGCTCCCGGACAGTCGCTCATTTTTCCGATAACCGGGAAACTCGGGAATGCTTAACATCCATGATGTCTGCATGGACTGGTCTGGATAAACACTGACTAACTCTCCTGTTTCGCCCTCTGCTCAGGTCTGTGTGGAAAAACTGTTGTCCTTGAGTTCGTTTTCTACTGCCTTTCATCAGCCTACCTACAGCAAACAGCCCATGTACAGAAAAGCTATCTATGAGGTGCTACAAGTGAGTAACTGGATCATTTTCTTTCCTACTTTTACAGCTCCTATTGTGCTATTTATTGAAACTTGTCTCTCGTGTGTGTGTGTGTGTGTGTGTGTGTGTGTGTGTGTGTGTGTGTGTGTGTAGACGGCCAGTACACGGGCGGGGAAGCCTTTCCCAGTGTGTGTGTCAACTGATGAATCTGACACGGGGAAGAGTGTCGAGCTGCAGACCAGAGAGATGATCGAGTGGGCAAGTGGAGGATTTCTGCCTACTGGGGCCAAAGGACTGGAGCCACCACCTGGTACCTTACTATTGTATACTACACTGTACTACTGTTGTCTCTGTTGTACTACTACACTGTAGAGTGCTGAACTAGTTCTGTACTAGCTCTAATGTACAACACACAGCGTTACACAGCGTTTGGGGGCAGTTGTGGCTCAACTGGTTAAGGCTCTGGGTTGTTGATCGGAGGATTGGGGATCAACGCCCAGCACAGCCAAGCTGCCACTGCTGGGCCCTTGAGCAAGGCCCTCAACCCTTCCTGCTCCAGGGGCGCTGTATCATAGCTGCCCCTACACTCTGACCCCAACCTCCTTAGTTGGGGTATGTGAAGAAAAGAATTCCACTGTGCTGTAATGTATATGTGGTGGTAATAAAGGCTTCTGTGCCCCCCGTTACTGTACACTCCTGCTCAACTGTCTACTGTTCTAACTACTTTTCTGAAACACTCAGAGCTTTGTTTCTTACAGGGCTGTGTGTGTGTGTGTGTGTGTGTGTGTGTGTGTGTGTGTGTGTTTCAGCTGAGAGGAACCCCTACACTGAAGTGTACCCTGAAATGTGGGTGGAGCCAGAAGCTGCAGCATACACAGCTCCGCCTACCAAGAAAACTAGAAAGAGCAGTTTGGAAAAACCTAAAATTAAAGAGATTATAGATGAAGGAACCAGAGGTATGATATATCCTATTATATGTTTTCTATCATACCGATTTTCGCTAACTTACATCACTGTATGAAAATAAGACCAAAACTACGCCTAATTTGTTTATTTTTAGCTCCCCGCCCTCTCGCTGCTTCCAGAAATTGTTTCTATTGTTTTTTTACTCAAATGTGGCACAGATCCAAATCAGTCGATTCTGTTTTTCAGAGAGGCTTTTATACGAGGTACGCCAAAAGTGCAGGAATATCGAAGGTAACAAGAGTTTCCTTTCATTCTTTCCTCGTTTGTCGTTTGAGCCACCATGAGACAGAGATTACAGGCGTCACACGCTTTCTGCTAGACTGTACGAACGGCTCTGTATTCATCGTGAGTCATAAACCATACCGATGCCATCTTTGTGTGCAGATATGTGTATATCCTGTGGAAGTCTGAACGTGTCGCTTGAACATCCTCTATTCATCGGAGCCATGTGCCAGAGCTGCAAGGTACATGACGCAACAGACGGATTCACACCTCACAGTTAACTGGAAAGTCAATAGACAGTATCAGAGATGAAACAGGAAGTGTTTGTGGTGTGTACAGAACTGTTTCCTGGAGTGTGCGTATCAGTACGATGACGACGGTTACCAGTCCTACTGCACTATCTGCTGTGGTGGGAGAGAGGTCCTGATGTGTGGAAACAACAACTGCTGCAGGTCTCTAGCTTTTATTTAAAAACCTAAAAGGCTTTAATGTCAGTGAGTCAAGGTCCTTATGAGGACAGAAAGACACACGTGTGTATACAGCATACAGACACAGACTTTCCAGAGGGACTGAGATCAAGGGCCTCATTTTTCAAAACTGCTTTTCTTTAAAAAATCGCTTCTTAGGTTTACACAAAAAAAATAGATGATTTTTCAAAAATATTCATCGAAAAATAAAAATAAAAACGGTTTCCCAGGACGCCAGACAAAGAGAGAAACTCTGTCAGAGGCTTTGTACAAACCCACGGGCACTCAGACGAGGCACGTGATTGGTTCCCGGCGCGAGATCCGAGCTGATTGGCTGCGCATCATCGCATCGTCTCCCAGCTTCTTCCCTTGTCGTATCTCGACACTCTCGTTCACGCCGTCGACCGTGTCTCGCGTATCGTGTTCAAAATTAACTTTTCGTTAAGCCCTTACGATGCCTCCTAAGCGCCGTGCGCCTGCGAAAGATTCCTCTAGTGAGCCCAAGAGGAAGAGGAAGATGATGACCATCAGTGAAAAGGTCAAACTTAGGGCCAATCCTACTTTGCGGATTTTCACCTATCGCGAGGGATTCCGGTCCCCATTAACCGCCATAAACGAGGGATCGCTGTATGGCATGTGGGGAGACCTCCTGACATTTGTCCGGTTAATACATTTGCAGTGTTAAGCTGTGCGGTTTAAAATATTTTAACAAACACACGTCACAATTTAAATCTCTAGGATTTATCTAGCTGTTTTTTCTAGTTGGCTAGTTTCATACACACCTTGAGTAAATGCCAGGAGTAAAAGGCTTGTATGTTATCACAGAAAACGCAACACACTTTAATGTGATTTCTTGGTGGTGCATCTTATACTATGATGTGAACTGTGTGTGTGTGTGTGTGTGTGTGTGTGTGTGTGTGTGTGTGTGTGTGTGTGCAGGTGCTTCTGTGTGGAGTGTGTAGATTTACTGGTTGGTACCGGTTCAGCGCAGGCTGCTATAAACGAAGACCCGTGGAACTGCTACATGTGCAGCAGTAAAGGTGTGTTTGGAATACTCCGGCGCAGAGACGACTGGACATCGCGCCTCCAGCTGTTCTTCGCCAACAACCATGACCAGGACTTTGTGAGTTTCTCCATTCTAAAACATTGTGGGAGTTCTGTAACAATTTATGCAGAGCCAAAATCAGGTAGAACAAAGAGGTTGAAGATCTAATGTAGCATCAAGCGGAGGAACAGGGCAGTGCAGTGGGTGAACTCTGGTGAAATTACACTGCTGCATACTCTAGTAAAGGTCTGAACTCATCTGCAAGAAGACCGACTGGGAGCGAGCCAGCCAGGAGAGCTGCCTTGTGAAGAAAGCCAGCCAGAACCAAGACAGTTTTAAAGAAGGGCTTGTTAGAAATGAGTGAGACAGGAAAAAGCCTGTCGAGAGAGAGAGAGAGAGACAGACAGACAGACAGGAGTGAGCCAGACAAAAGGGAGCCACCCAGGTGAGAAAGGAAGCCAGAAGTGAGCCAATCAGATGAGCCTGCCAGAAATTCTAAGGTCTCAATGTTTCCTCATCTCTCTTTCTTTTTCAGGATCCTCCTAAGATTTACACACCTGTAGCAGCAGAGAAAAGGCAGCCAATCAGAGTGCTCTCTCTGTTCGACGGCATTGCTACAGGTGAGCTCATACCCGTCTGCCCGAAGTGTGTGATTATAGCACGTTGGGAACTGTACTTAAACTGGAGCAGTGTTGAGATTAGAACGTGTGTGTGTGTGTATGTGTGTGTGTGTGTGTGTTGCGTGCTCTCAGGTCTGTTGGTGCTAAAGGACCTGGGCATCCAGGTGGAGCGCTATGTGGCATCCGAGGTGTGCGAGGACTCCATTACAGTTGGGATGGTGAGACACCAGGGCCGGATCATATATGTGGGCGACGTCCGCAATGTGACACATAAACACGTGAGTTACACACACACACACACACACACACACACACACACACACACACACAGTCCAAAATATCTCGCTAATCCCAGCTGCCTGCTAGTATACTAGCTACAAAATGGTCACTGTAAATTACAATATTTCTGTAGCCACAGAACAAATGCACTTCTGGGTAATTGTTTGTAGATTGTAGTAGTTTAGAGTAAATACAGGTCTATTTATGTCGGCTGTCAGGGTTAAGTGGTTTTATTTAGAGTCAGGAGTTGAATAAAGGACCACATCTATAACCTGATGCAACAACTTATTGTTAATGTCCTTAACAAAAGAAATTCATTTAGTCCCGGCATAAAAAGTACATTATTGTTGTGATTATTTAAATGTTTGTGTGTGTGTGTGTGTGTGTGTGTGTGTGTCTGTGTGTGTTTGTGTGTGTGTTTGTGTGTGTTTGTGTGTGTCTGTGTGTGTTTGTGTGTGTCTGTGTATGTTTGTGTGTGTGTCTGTGTGTGTGTGTGTTTGTGTCTGTGTGTGTGTGTGTGTGTGTGTCTGTGTGTGTTTGTGTGTGTGTGTGTGTCTGTGTGATTCTCTTTCAGACAGGATGTCCTTGCGTTAATGAGTTCCATCATACTGCCCCCTGCTCCCTGTTTCTCTCTCACTCTCTCTCACTCTCTCATGCCCACCACTGTTTCTCGATCTCTCTCTCTCTCTTTCATGCCCCCGCTCTCTCACTCTCTCTCATGCCCCCCCCCTCTCTCTTTCATGCCCCCCTTTTCTCTCTCACTCTCTCATGCCCACCACTGTTTCTCTGTCTGTCTGTCTGTCTCTCTCTCTCTCTCTCTCTCTCTCTCTCTCTTTCATGTCCCCCTCTCTCACTCTCTCTTATGCCCCCCATCTCTCTCTTTCATGCCCCCCCCCATCTCTGTGTATAAATAGAGATATGAATGCAGCAGTGCTGATGGAGCTCATATTTCAGCTCTGTCTTTGAAGTACAGATGCTTCTGCTTTTCTCCCCTCAGGCCTGCACTGCTGCGCTGACAGTACTGAGGATCTGTGTGTGTGTGTGTGTGTGTGTGTGTGTGTGTGTGTGAGAGAGAGAGAGAAAGAGATTGAGAGATCACCCTGTCTGTATTGCGACACAGTAGATACAGAGAGGCTCTGCAAGTGATTCCTGTAATCAGTTCTCATAACCTGTTAATATATAACTGCGTAATGAAGGTTAATGATGCCGCTTAGTAAACACTGGCCATAGGAACACAATGTATAATAAATGTGAAAATGTAATGTGTGTGTGTGTGTGTGTGTGTGTGTGTGTGTGTGTGTGTGTGTGTGTTTGCAGATTCAAGATTGGGGTCCTTTTGACCTGGTGATAGGTGGCAGCCCCTGCAATGATCTTTCCATCGTCAACCCAGCCAGGAAAGGACTCTTTGGTATGCTGTGTGTGTGTGTGTGTGTGTGTGTGTGTGTGTGTGTGTGTGTGTGTGTGTGTATGAATATGCACGTATGAATAAATGTATTAAACCTCCAACATGAGACGTTTACACTTAAAGGTAACACAAAGCACAAACACCATCTGAGCTTGCTCATCATATCACTCAGATAATGGGCGTGGCCTAATATTCTAATGAGCACACCTGACTGACAGCCCTGCGGTGGTCAAACTCATGGTGGTTAAAATTTGCATGAAGGCTAAATCTGTCTTTAGCCTGCAAACTCAAAGCACAGTTCTGATGAGCTCAGATTAGCCCCGCCCACTTTACATTAACAAGACATTTCGTGGGGTTAGAAAGCCGATGTTCCGTATTGTGCGGCCTTTTCTAACAGTGTGTGTGTGTGTGTGTGTGTGTGTGTGTGTGTGTGTGTGTGTGTGTGTTGTGCAGAGGGCACAGGACGACTCTTTTTCGAGTTTTACCGCTTGCTACACGAGGCTCGACCTAAAGAAGGAGATGAGCGGCCGTTCTTCTGGCTCTTCGAGAACGTCGTGGCCATGGGAGTGAGCGACAAGAGAGACATCTCACGCTTCCTCGAGGTATGCACACACACACACACACACACACACACACACACACACACACACACACACACACACTAGTTTGCTGTTCACCCCAATGGTCCTTTAGCCTTCTTAGACTCAATCTTGTTTCTCTCCTCAGTGCAACCCAGTGATGATCGATGCCAAGGAGGTGTCCGCCGCCCACCGCGCCCGCTACTTCTGGGGCAACCTGCCTGGCATGAACAGGTAAGAATGACCTTCACCTGCTTCTGCACCATAACTCTTTGTCCGTCCATCTTTCCAACTCTGATCAGTGTGCAGTGTGAAGGGCTGCGATACTGTAACCTAACACACACTGATGTCCTGGCAGGTTAATTCCTCATACACTTCCTCATATAACAGTTTGTCTTGAGGCACAACGTGTAATAATTTCATCCTTCTATAGCTACTTTTTTTTTTAAAGAACGACAAACCGTTACCATAGAAACAATAAAATAAGATTTAGATTAAAGGTGAGGTCTCCGTTGTTTGAAAGCCAATGTTGACGTTTGAAATCACCAAAACAAACACGCCCCTAACCCAAACGGGTCCCACCCCTGTATCGATAGCTCCGCCCACACATACATACGTAACCCAGGTGACTAACAGAAAGAAACGTGTCTTTATCATAGCTGAAGGGAAGAACAATACGATTGTAGACAAACAAACAAGCAAAAATGCCACACAAGCATAATGATGTAAAGGACAAAGGCATATATTAGTTCTGTGTAACAAAGCAAAACCAACGTTACTCACCTATCGAGGAGGAAAAAAGCGCCTCGGCGTCTTAAGTAAAGTCGGCCACATATTCACAGGTCGGAGTTTCCCGAGTCGATAACTCCTGAGCTAAACGCTGTTACTACACAAAACGCGGTTGTAGCTGCCTCTCTACATTACTACGATAGAAAAGAGGTGTTATTTGTGTAGTAACAGCGTTTAGCTCAGGAGTTATTGACTCGGGAAACTCCAACCTGTGAATATGTGGCCAACTTCCTGCTCCTTCAGTTCTCTCCAGCGCTGGAAAGCTGATCCTATATTAACACGTCCTACTTCTTGTCCTTATCGTAAGTCTTTCTTCTCTTTCTTTCTTTGTTTTTATCCTCCATGTCCATGTTAAAACCGCTTTCTGTTGATGTCACACATGCACACTGAACACTCTCTCCGCCCATATCGACAAGCCCCGCCCCTTTCTGCTCATTGGCTACACGTCTGTTTTGTTTTTGTTTTGTTTGTCGTAACGACACTGTTTTCTCAAGCGTTTCTCAAACAACGAAGACCGCACCTTTAATATCTATCTGACTGGCAGCTGCTATCATAAAAAAAAGAATGAACACATTCTTATTTAAGAATTCAGCTGTTCTGGTAAAGTAACAGCTATTTATTTCTTTTTGCCTCCCGCAGGCCGTTAACTGCGATGGCGAACGATAGGCTCGACCTGCAGAACTGTCTGGAACATGGACGCACAGCCAAGGTCTGTATTAATAAAACATCTGATTGAAAGTAAGAATGGAGATGAAATTGTCCACTAGACAGCAGCGAAGATTCCTTTTTATCTTCTGCTGCAGTTTATGGTCGCACATCTAATCCCGTCTGATTTGTCAACTGAATTATTGTTCATGGAGGGGGCGTGGCTAATGCGAACACCGGGTTTGTGTTTCAGTTCGATAAGCTGAGAACCATTACAACTCGCTCTAACTCCATCAAACAGGGCAAAGACCAGCACTTCCCTGTCTTCATGAATAACAAGGAGGACATCCTCTGGTGCACTGAGATGGAAAGGTATGGATGGCTGGATGGATGGACGGACGGATGGACGGACGAAGAAAGAGACAGGTTTACTGAGAGACGGATGGACAATTGCACTCACAGATGTTTGGATGGATGTGCACATAGATGGAAGGATGACAGGACAGATTCTGGGAAGGATAGAGGGACTGATGGATAGATAAACTTATTAAGGACAATTTTGATAATGAAAGTACAGAACTTTACAGAAGAGGTGGGAGGAAAGAAGGATGGATGGATGGATGGACAGAGAAAGAGACAGGTTTACTGATAGACGGATGGACAATTTAACTCACAGATGTTTGTGAATTTTATTAACCTGTTACCTGTCGCCCCCCCATTTTCATGATTTTCACCTAGATGACATACCCACATAAAAAGTGGTACAGCTCCCATATACTTTGACACACAGAGGTGAGCTTGGTCTCATTGGAAAGAAGAGAGTCTCTAGTTTCCGACACAAGTGTCAGCTTGATTCTAAGCCTTACTGACACAGAGTTATAGAGGCTAGAATGGAGGGTGTTTATTTCCGTCTGAGTTGTTTACCTGATAAACTGATTACATACATTGCTGTATTTAATTCTGGTTGGTAAACAACAACTGAGGGCCATAGCTACATGTCTTGGCTTTCACCAAAAAAAAAATGAAGTCAAAAGACTCAAAAATGGATTTTATATGAATATTTTTCTATGGACATGTCCGTCTGTTCAGGTTTTTCTTGTTTATTTTTTTTACTGTATAACTTTGTATAAAAGGACTGCATGCTTAGTTCAAAAGTCCTATAACAAAGAGAACCCCTCTGCCTATAACTCTGTTTTGAAAAAATGCCTGTAAACTGACACCCTGAGGTGTGAGAGTGTGAAACGTTCGAGAATTGCGCAATAAAGCTGAAAAAAATTAATATGCGCACGCTTATTGCACAGCCCGAACTCACCAGATGTATCATGTTGCATCTCGTTGGAATCGTCTCCTTATTGGCTAAAGAGCTATGATGCTCGCGAAACATCAAATCGCTACTGGACGGAGCAAATGTCAGTCAAAGGGCGGGTCACCCACATAGCATGGAGAGACCTCATTGGCTTCTTAGCTGCCTATCTCGGCCGCACAGGCACTGGTTGGCTCATGCGAGGGCTTGTTTGCTTCGTCACATCCTCGACTACAAATCTGACGCGTTTTGAAATTTTGGTATGTGTCCAATGAGACGTAGGAGTCCAACAAAGGGCGGAAGTGAAGCTTCGTGTTCAGTTTCCGGTCAAACACATAATTCTTGTGAAGCGAGCAAAGCGTTTTGGATTAAAAGGATTACATTTTCAAGTTTTTTGGACTCTCGGGGATTTTTACAAGCATTTGTTTTGGAAAATACATTAACATTAGTGACAATGTGAAGAAAGGGAAATTTAAAGACCAGCGTTTAAAAGTGAGTAAACAGATCGAACTAGCGCCACCTAGTTCAATTTTCTATCAAATGGTTAAATTACTATAAATCATATTATGCTGTGTGTGTGCGCTTAATAAAATCCTGAGAGTCTAAGCTTTCAAACAGTATATAATTTAACCGTGTATTTGATACTACAGAACTTTACAGAAGAGGTGGGAGTTAAGAAGGATGGATGGATGGATTAAAGTCAGAAAGCAGTCCGGTTTACTTTCATTATTAGTTCGAAGTCGATCTACTAATCAGGATAGATGACTCATTCAGGTACGGAGTAAATCACTGGATGGATGAATGAGTGGATGGATGGATGGATGGATGGATGAGTGGAACAGGGAAAACTTATTCTGCGCTCTCGAAATGTGTGTGTGTGTGTGTTCCTGTTTCTGGGCAAGCTGGTACAGATGGAGTGCCAGGAGGAGATGAAGTGCAGCGTAAGGGAAGGGAAGATAAAGACCAGGACATTCCTGTTATGTCATTATAGCTTGTGGTACAGCTGACGCTCTGAAGTTCTTGTCTTCTTCATTTTATTTATTTTCTTCTCCTCTCAGGGTGTTTGGATTTCCTGTCCACTACACGGACGTGTCCAACATGAGTCGTCTGGCCAGGCAAAGACTCCTAGGGAGGTCGTGGAGCGTCCCGGTGATCCGGCACCTGTTCGCGCCGCTGAAGGAATACTTCGCCTGTTACTGAAGCCCCGCCCCTCCGAGTCACACCGTGCCATCCCACGACTCGCTTCGCACCTTCAATTGCATAACAACCAAGCTCCACCCCTTTTTACATTTTGTTTGGTAGTTGCCTGACGACTTACCGGTGCTATTCATCAAAAACAAACGGTTTATCTGACAACACGTGTCAGTTTTACATGTTGGCTATTTATTGAGGACTTTTTTTGTTTTACAGACTTTTGAAGTCATTTACATTTAAATGTCAGAACGATCGACATTTCATCTGTGATCACAGCTTCTCTGATGAAAGAGAGACATGCCTGCATGAGCGTGTGGATGCCAGAGTGTGTTGTGTCTGTAATCGTGTGTATGTGTGTGTGTGGGGGGGGGGTGGGGTCGGGTCGGGTCGGGGTGTTAGGGTTGGTTGTCTCTTCGAGCACAAAGGACATTTGAGGGTCATGGCATCTTTGAAAACTAAACCCACAAACACACACTGTTCTGGTGCCATTTACATATTTTACCTGTAGTCAAATGGTGCAAACACACACACACACACACACACACACACACACACACACACACACACACACACAAGCTGATACACTGTTTACAGTCATGTCATGGTACTACACAACTACTCGACAGCTCAATGCTGATACAACAACGGTGCTCTCTCTCTCTCGCTTTCTCTCCCTTCCTCCCGCTTTTCTTCTACATCTCCAGCACAAATCCCTTCTCGTTTCCCTTCTACCTCTTTTTTACCTCTTTCTCCCTTTCATGTTTTCCTTTCTTGCTCACCCGCTTGCTCCTTATTTTTCCTCGGTTTCTTTCTCCCTTGTTTCTTTGTCTTCTGTCTTTCCCATTGATCTCATTCACTTTTCCCGAGTCTCCTCTGTAGGTCTCCTGCTCTGTCAGCAATACTGATGCACAGCCACATCTGAGGCCTTACTTCTGTGGCACATGGTGACCGACACACACACACACACACACACACACACACACACACACACACACACACACACACACACACACACAAACAGAGGATCTGATTTGTTGTTGCATGGTTGGGAGTTTTCTACTTACAAGCTGATGCAATATAGCTAAAACTTTTGAAAGTGTTCACACACACACACACACACACACACACACACACACACACACACACACACACACACTCACTCAGAGAGCTGCTGCGCTTCCAGCCCAGGCCTGCAGGGGGTAGCGGCAAAATACAAACAAATCAATCCTTCCACAAAACACTGTGGTGATGCTAGCGACCACCAGCGGAACTCATTTCTACTGTAAACCACAAGGTCTCGTCCGACTCCGCCATTTTTACCGAAGTGTGCGAGTGTGTGTGGGTGTGTGTGCGTGTGGAGAAACGTTCTCCGACTCCTCGACATGCTTCGCTTTTTTGTCCGACCGAGGAAACTATCAGAAATATCTCCGGGGTGCTTTCTTCTTCTTCCTCTTCCTTCTTATTTCCTTCCCTTCCTATTTCCTTGCTCAGGCTAGCATTAAGCCTGTATGATTAGCGCTGTCTTTATTTAAGCGAGGCATGCTTCCACCGACGTGGCAGAACCTTTTGAGGAACTAAACCAGTTGTAGAACTAATCGGAAACTGAACTTTGCAAGTTCCCGGTGAAAGTTCTCGTTTAAATCCTAAATACTAAAATCTGCCTCGGTTCCTCTCATAGAAATGTGCCTAATGTTTCTAATGTTCCTCAAATGTTCTTGGGTTCCTGTGGTGGAAACACGCCCAAAGTTTCAGAAGGTTTCTGCAGTGGAAATGCAGCTATAGTTCCTCAAATTTTCCAAAAGTCTAAATGTGGCTAAACTTCCTGGATTGCATCAAAGCTTCATGAAAAGTGTTCCTACAATAGACATGCATCTGTTGCCTCTTTTCCACCGGAAAGAACCGGGTGCTGGTTCAGAGCTAGCGCTGGTGCTGGTTCAAAGTTGGTTCCACTGGCGAACCTTCTAAGAAGCGGTTTGCCTTTCCACCGGCTAGAGAGCATCACAGCGCAGAGTGTGACGTCTCTGTATACGTGTCATGTGTCCCAGCGACGTTAGCGCAGCAGCGGCAAACACAAACACAACAACAATGGCGGATGTTGCTTTACTGTTAATGTTCATGGCTTTGTGAACCTACATCGGCATCCAAACTCGGCGAATAAAACGTGTACGTGCGGCTCCGTGTAATCTGTATAAACGGAGGTTGTGATCGATAAAGTACATAACATTTTATCGTTAACACAGAAAAATATTTAGCCTTAGCATATAGCTACCTACTATCATGTGTGCTGATAATGTATCATATCGCGGTAAAGTAAAAGTGTATTAAACATTAGTATACTTAAGGTACATGATCAAATGCGCTAACAGTAGCCCCGCCCACAGCTCCTGACGCAAGCGGTTCTTAAGTCTAGACCAGCAACGTTTTGGTGCTACTTAAGAACCACTTTTCCTGGTTCAGAGCCGGTGCTTTGGCTGTCGAGACAGAAAGAACTGGTTCTAAAATAGGCTCCGAACCTGCACTCGAACTGCCTCGGTGGAAAAGGGGCATAAATTCCTGGCCTTCTGAAATCTTTCTGCTTTAGGAGCACAGTTCCTGAGTTCTTAAAAGGGTCCTGAGTCGAAATGGCACCTGACGTTTGGCTCCTTAAATGGTGTGTAGGTTTCCCGAAAACCCAACTAAAGTTCGTGAAGAGATTCCTAGGTTCCTGAAAATGGTTCCTGCAGTGGAAGGTTCTCCGGTTCTGGACGTCACAATCCAGATTTCGGTTCTGCTTTGATACATTTCTGTCCTCCCAGGGGATTCTGGGATAGTGGCCTCTGCTGTGTGATGTCGTAATATCTGGTCACATGGTGCTCCCAGAGTTCCTTTTGTTTTGGTGGGCGTGGCCTCTAATGGTGTGTAGGTGCTTAACAATGTGCACACACCTTTCTGGTTATGGATTTAAACAATATCTGGATTACTGTATTCACTCCACACCGTTGTCAGCTCGTTCGGATTTGGAGCGACACTCTGGTGCTTACAGAAGCTTCCCCCGGGGAAGCCGGGATGATCCGGTGGGCGTGTCCTCTCGTGGTGTGTTGGTGCTCAACAGTGTGCACTCACCTTCCAATTATCAGTGCGGATAATCGGAGCTGGTTTACTGTATTCTCCTCGTGCTGTTGTACACATCATTCAGATCAGAGGTTTATTGGGACATTCTGGTGTTTCCTGGCACTTTCTCTTGCTTTTTTTAATTCCCCCGGCCTCCCAGATTTTCGAGGGTGTCTAGCGAAGTATAAATAAGAGGCGAATCTCTCTGGCCTGCTTAAAAGGCAGACTGTAAAGAACTTTCCAGACGCAGATTATCCCCAGTCCTGGAATAAAAGTCCTTTAGCAGTGCTGGTCCTCACTTTTCCAGAATGCCCTGATCCAAACTCCATCCTGTCCTTCACTATTCGTATCCGTCCTCCAACACACAAACAGTGTGTTCCTTATCAGAGTCTTCTCTGCTGTGGTGCTGTCTGACTGTGAATAACTGCCTAGCCTTCAGTAGCTAATCATGCTAGTGTTTGCAACCACTACTGACTGCTCATAATGATATGTGAGCCTCACGCCTCCAGGGTTGGGGGTTCGATTCCCGCCTCCGCCTTGTGTGTGTGGAGTTTGCATGTTCTCCCCGTGCCTCGGCGGTTTCCTCCGGGTACTCCGGTTTCCTCCCCCGGTCCAAAGACATGCATGGTAGGTTGATTGGCATCTCTGGAAAATTGTCCGTAGTGTGTGAGTGAATGAGAGTGTGTGTGCCCTGTGATGGGTTGGCACTCCGTCCAGGGTGTATCCTGCCTCGATGCCCGATGACGCCTGAGATAGGCACAGGCTCCCCGTGACCCGAGAAGTTCGGATAAGAGGTAGAAAATGAATGAATGAATGACAACTGATCAAAGACTTATTTCTCCAAAGATGCGAGCGTATCTAGCTAAGAACCGCTTCAATAGAAGATGCCATGCTGTGAAACCGGTGTACGGAAGTGCGCAACCTTTACGACCAATAAGCTAACGTTAGCTTTCTTTTAGCCTACTACACTCCTCTTGCTATCAAACAAAGCCGAGGGCTGCTCGTCCCTCATCTTCTCATCGAGGACCAGCACTGTCCATAACTGATCATAACATGTGTTGAGGAACGTTACCCTCATCTGCAAACGAACATCCAGACAGCTGAAGTCCAAGAAACTAAGCTAAGATAAGCCAGGCTTTTGGAAGACACATTAGCCGCTCGATATGTCGCATAAAACTCAGGCCCACATGCGTTAATTCCAGACTCACTTCCTGTGTGGCTGAGACAGGACTCCGTTCAGCAGAGTTCGGCGGTAAACCAACTGTACATAGATATGTTTGCCTTTTTATTTAGCATTCGATCATGTTTTGTGCTCCAGGTGTGTTTCTCAATCCGTATAGGCTAACGTCGGTGTGATCCTAGGCTGTGTTAGCGTAGCTGTTGTGATTAGGTGACTGGCCAAAGGCGGAGCTTGATTATAATAGGATGAAAGGGCGGCGGTGGTGATAATGACTGATGATTGATGATGATGATGATGTGTAAGAGACGGGCGTGTCAATCCGCTATCACGTCCCAATGAATTTTTTCTTTTCCTCTTTCTTTATGTATTTATGAATTGCCTCAAACGAGAGAGGACGAATTTAAGAGCCAACCAATAACCAGTTGACAGCTTTAAAGGAGGAGTTTCCTTTACCAGGTTATTTTAGGATTTAAATCTTTAAAGAGCGCGTAAGTGTCGGCGTTTCGAAATAAACAAACAAACAAAAAAAGGTGCTATACAATTTATTCTTAAATGATTTAAAAAAATATTAAATAAATAAATAAAATAGTGAAATATATTGTTGGGAATTAAGGATCGATCGGTCTTGACAATGACTGTTTTTATGTTGTCGTAGTAACGGATTTAAGAAGAAAAAAAAAGCACTACTATTTTACTCTTTTATGAATATATTAACAAATGCATTTTAACTTTGTACTTGATGATGATGTAAAAGTAGATTAAAAAAAAAGAAATAAATAAAATAGAGAAATTTCATGTGCTTTAGCCTAGACATCACTGTAGTATGAGCGTCTCAATGAGGAAGTCATTCTGTCATACTGGACCCGAGCTTCATCCTGAAGGTTCTGTGCACTGATACGTAACTTGCTTTATCCTTGGCAGCAAACTCTACATTACCCAACATTCCTTGCTACATGCTTTTGTTGAAACAGACTGTAATGTCGTTTTTCTTATATACATATACATACATATATGTATGTACATATATGTATGTATATATATATATATATATATAAAATGTTTGTTGTTGCCTCAATATTTATTGACTACAGCCATGTCGTACCTTCTGTCCTGCATATTTGGTCTGCCATATTTGCATCTGTCTCGCGCTATTGCTCTTCCTTCTCCATCCTGGTCTTTCTCTCTCTCTCTCTCTCTCTCTCTCTCTGTCTTTCTCTCTCTTTTTCTTGCTCTCTTCATCCATAGCTGCGGTTGAATAGACGGCACGAAGAGACAGAAAGAAAGAAAGAAAGAAAGAAAGACAGAAAGAAGAAAAGAATGACTCCTTTCTTATGTATTTGTGCTGGAGAACACTTGAATTAAATGTACTGTTTTTGTGCAAAAAAAAATCTTGTCCTGTCTTTTTTTCTCCCAGATGACAAGCTCGAGATCAGTCGAGATATCGGGTTCATTTATTTTTATTAAGATAACTTAAATATATATTTATTTTTTGGGATGTTTGGTTTTTGTTGTTGTTGTTTTTTTTTTAATTATAAGTAATTACAATTATCTCCTGTGGGCCCACCACCTGCAGGAGAAACCGTAAGGGGCCGGTGCAATGTGGATTGGGTGGCAGTCGAAGGCGGGGGCCTCAGCGACCCAATCCCAAGACAGGAAATCTAGCACTAGGGACATGGAATGTCACCTCGCTGGGGGGGAAGGAGCCTGAGCTGGTGCGAGAGTTTGAGCGATACCGACTAAACATAGTTGGGCTCACCTCCACACACAGCTTGGGCTCTGGAACCCAACTCCTTGAGAGAGGCTAGACTCTCTACTACTCTGGAGTTGCCCCTGGGGAGAGGTGGTGGGCTGGTGTGGGCTTGCTCATAGCCCCCCAGCTAAGAAACCATGTGTTGGAGTTCACCCCGGTGAACGAGAGGGTCGTTTCCCTGTGCCTTCGGGGTCGGGATAGGTCTCTCACGGTTATTTGTGCTTATGGGCCAAATGGCAGTGTAGAGTACCCGACCTTCTTGGCGTGTGTCTGCAAGGGGTGCTCCGACAGGGGACTCCGTCGTTCTACTGGGGGACTACAACGCTCACGTGGGCAGTGACAGTGACACCTGGAGGGGCGTGATTGGGAGGAACGGCCCCCCCGACCTGAACCCGAGTGGTGTTCTGTTATTGGACTTCTGTGCTAGTCACAGTCTATGCCAGGGTACTGGAGAGGAGAATTCGGCCGATGGTCCAATTCAGGAGGAACAATGCAGGTTTCGTCCCGGTCGTGGAACACTGGACCATCTCTATACCCTCGCCAGGTTGCTGGAGGGTTCATGGGAGTTTGCCCAACCATTTCACATGTGCTTTGTCGATCTGGAGAAGGCATTCGACTGTGTCCCTCATGGTGACCTGTGGGGGGTGCTCTGGGAGTATGGGGTCCGGGGCCCTCTGTTAAGGGCTGTCCGGTCCCTATATGACCGGAGCAGGAGTTTGGTTCGCATTGCTGGCAGTAAGTCAGACTTGTTCCCGGTGCATGTTGGACTCCGGCAGGGCTGCCCTTTGTCACCGGTCCTGTTCATTACTTATATGGACAGGATTTCTAGGCGCAGTATGGGGCCGGAGGGAGTTCGGTTTGGGGACCACGGGATTTTGTCTCTGCTTTTTGCAGATGATGATGTCCTGCTGGCTTCCTCAAATCAGGACCTTCAGAGTGCACTGGAACGGTTTGCAGCCGAGTGTGAAGCGGCGGGGATGAGAATCAGCACCTCCAAGTCCGAGGCCATGGTTCTCAGTCGGAAAAGGGTGGCTTGCCCCCTTCAGGTTGGTGGAGAGCTCCTGCCTCAAGTGGAGGATTTTAGGTATCTTGGGGTGTCGTTCACGAGTGAGGGAAGGATGGAGCGGGAGATCGACAGGCGGATCGGTGTATCTTCTGCAGTCATGCGGTCGATATACCGATCTGTTGTGGTGAAGAAAGAGCTGAGCCGCAAGGCAAAGCTCTCTATTTACCGGTCGATCTACGTTCTTACTCTCACCTATGGTCATGAGCTTTGGGTCATGACCGAAAGGACGAGATCTCGGATACAGGCGGCCGCAATGAGTTTAATCCGCAGGGTGGCTGGGCGCTCCCTTAGAGATCGGGTGAGGCGCTCGGTCACTCGGGAGGAGTTCAGAGTAGAGCCGCTGCTCCTCCACATCGAGAGGAGTCAGCTGAGGTGGCTCGGGCATCTGTTTCGGATGCCTCCTGGACGCCTCCCTGGGGAGGTGTTCTGGGCATGTCCAACCGGGAGGAGGCCCCGGGAAAGACCTAGGAAACGCTGGAGGAGCTATGTCTCTCGGCTGGCCTCGGTATTCCCCCAGAAGAGCTGGAGGATGTAAAGTCCCATGTATCTGCGTCCCTGTTTAGACTGCTGCCCCTGCGACTCGGCCCCGGATAAGCGGTAGAAGATGGATGGATGGATGGATGGATGGATGGATAGTAATTACATTTAATTGACGTGATTAATGCTTCTCCTGTTTCGGCTCCGTTTTCACTGTTAGATATAATATAAAACTCTCTCACTGACTTTCTAATTCGTGTCTGACGTAGCGGTAGAAAATACAAAAGTAAAACAGAGAAACATCTTCCATTCTTAGATTCGAGAGTTCTTCCATAATTGTAACATAAATCCTTTCTTTACTTACAAAAATATAATTTACCAAATCAATAATTAGAGAAAATTCATTCAAATTCTACCGCTTTATCCGAACTTCTCGGGTCACGGGGAGCCTGTGCCTGTCTCAGGCGTCATCGGGTATCGAGGCAGGATACACCCTGGACGGAGTGCCAACCCATCACAGGGCACACACACACACTCTCATTCACTCACACACTCACACACACTAAGGACAATTTTCCAGAGATGCCAATCAACCTACCATGCGTGTCTTTGGCCCGGGGGAGGAAACCGGAGTACCCGGAGGAAACCCCCGAGGCACGGGGAGAACATGCAAACTCCACACACACAAGGCGGAGACGGGAATCGAACCCCCAACCCTGGAGGTGTGTGGCAAACGTGCTAAACACTAAGCCACCTTGACCCCAATATAAAACACTTCATGAACAAAAAAAAACCCACCCATAATCCCTAATTATGTTTATTTAATTAGAAATTCCTTTATTTAATTCCTGATATACTATAAAATATTATACATTCTGCTATTTCATATTAAACACTATAATTACAGTCTGTTTTAGATCCTAAAACAAATATCTACAGTTAGGCATCAGCAGGCTCGGACGGATCCGTGGCGATTTCAGTCGCTAAAAACCTACAAAAGTCTATTTCTGCTCCAAGAAGTAGCAGGTAATTACTGCTTAATTAACACTCAATGACCTTTAACTGATGCTTAATTAACACTCAATGACCTTTAACTGTAGACGCTGGAACTTTGTTGGTTCGGTGGCGTAAAACTCTTCCACACCGAGCTAGCGGTGAAACGTATTCCGCGCTAAAGCCTTCACGACTCTGAGCCTCGTACCGTGAGAGCCGTCGGATTCCTTCCGTGTGACGGAATCTCTGGAATTTCCTGTGGGAAAGTTTTTAGGTCCTGAGATTTTCGCGTGTTCTTTCGCAGTGAGTATCGCTCAGTCTGAGGAAGGTCCTAATTTACCTTCTAATTTTTCTATATTAAAAAAAAAAAAGAGCAGGAGCCGAGGGTCGTGTCACAGTCTGGAGTACGACGGCACCTTGGAGGCGACGCTGCCATCTGGAGCCGGAGACACGAGAGATCGTTTACGATAACGGTACAGTATTAATATCAGACGATTAAACACATACTACACTGTCCTGATCTTATCCCTTACAATTATTGGCACCTTAATAGAAAAATATTGTATAAAAATTTCGATTGTGTAAAATGTTTTTATTTTTTTATTATTTATTTTTTTTACTAAAAAAAGGGATTTAAAACAAGTGCTAACTAACTGACCCTTGAATACAGAAGGAAGGGTGTGTGTTCTTACCCAGCGTGTCGCATATTCTCCTCACTGCACATTGGTTCATCCGGTACTCAGTCTGTTCAGCTCTGAAAACAGAGAAACCGAGTGGTTTAAAATGACAGACAATTAAGGGTTAAGGGCCTTACTCAGGGGCCCAGCAGTGGCAGCTTGGTGGACATAGGAATCGAACTCACAACCTTCCGACTAGGCTATCACATCCCTCAAACCATCCCATCTGATACCGGAGAGATGTGGACGTCTAGTGGTTAAGGTGTTGGGCTACCAATCGGAAGGTTGTGAGTTCGATTCCTACGTCCACCAAGCTGCCACTGCTGGGCCCCTGAGCAAGGCCCTTAAACCTCAATTGCTCAGTTGTATAGAAATGAGATCAAATGTAAGTCGCTCTGGATAAGGGCGTCTGCTAAATGCTGTAAATGTAAACGTGACACCAACAACCGTGTCGTGGTTAAAGTCCCATCCATCCGACATCTTCTCACGTTTGAAACATTAATCGAAGCTCTTGGTTTGTTTCTGTCTGATTAGCTGATTGGACGTAAAGGTGTTCCTATTAAAGTGGACAGCTGGTGGAAGTTATACAATCTGTTTAGACTCAATCCCTCGGACCCGCT
>NC_062526.1:26726704-26731704 GCF_022655615.1 Tachysurus fulvidraco | reverse complement strand
GATTTTTATTGATATTTTACACGATATAGAAACTGTTACAGAAATAAAAATGAAAAACAAAACAAAAGTCCTCGCTCCAACTGGTATGAGAGCCATGAGGGCTCCCTCTGCTGGCCTGCAGAGGATTTGCTGCACTTTATCATCAGGACTCTATTTCCCACAATTCATTGCACCACCAACTCAGCACACCTGCTTCCTGTTTGTAATCATCGGGTCTATTTAAGCTCACAAATTTTTTCACAAAGTTACAAATTGTACAACTTCCTCCGGCTGTCCACTTTAATAGGAACACCTTTACGTCCAATCAGCTAATCAGACAGAAACAAACCAAGAGCTTCGATTAATGTTTCAAACGTGAGAAGATGTCGGATGGATGGGACTTTAACCACGATGGGATAAGGGATGTAGTAGCCTAGTCGGAAGCCTAGTCGGAAGGTTGTGAGTTCGATTCCTACGTCCACCAAGCTGCCACTGCTGGGCCCTTGAGTAAGGCCCGTAACCCTCAGAACTCTCAGATGGCTTGTCTGCATTCTGGGCGCATTATCGGTTCCGTCTATTGCCTTGTTTGGACCTTGCTTCGTTTATGAATGTTTGCTACCTGCCCTGACCCACACCTGGATTATTGACTACCGTTTTTGGACTTCCTTTGATTCAGATGACTCGAATGACTCCGGTGACCCAATTGGTTCAGATGGTTCAGAAGAGTGGGCAAACAACAACATCGAAGGAAATCCAAAAACAGTAGTCAATAACCCAGGCGTGGGTCAGGGCAGGTAGCAAACAGGTTCCGCTATAATAGTCTGGGTTACGTATGTATGTGTGGGGCGGAGCTATCAAAACAAGGGTGACACCCATTTGGGTTAGGGGCATGTTTGTTTTGGTGGTTTCAAATGTCAACATTGGCTTTCAAACATCGTGCACCGCACCTTTAAATCAGGAGCCCAGATTGCTTACACGTTAACAAATGTTAGTTAAAAGACCGCGATAATGCACTTATAATAAACTTAAACTCCGCCCACTGACACACCTGAGACACCTGTCAAAATTATCAAAGGGAGAAATGATTATATTTGAGTTTAGTGTCACTTGTTTACCCGCACTATGGTCCTGACGTACTCCGAGAGCACGGCCCAGTAGAGCTTATCCGAGCCGATGGCCCGGCGAATAAAGAACGCTCCGGAGCGGCGCAGGATCTCACCAATCAGAGACATTCCCATCAGCGCTGGAAGATGAAAAGGGAAACATGAAACACGACCGTTATTGCAGGTGTATCGTCAAAACAAGACATCAGCTTTCTCTCGTCTCTAATAGATACTTGCGAATTCCAGCAGCGATGACGGGGACGGACAGATCGTAGGTAAACATGATGTAGGAAAGGACCAGGAAGTCGATGTAGCTCCTGTGGTTGGGCATCAGAATGACCGGATGCTCCTGAATGGCCTGGTGGAGCTGAGGGGGCGGAGCCAGCGAACAATTACACGATGGAGACTTATAGCTGTTAAACAATTGTTATAACTGGTAATGAGCTAAAACTGTGGTTTTACAACGTGGTCAGTGCTGCTAGGGTGTGCAGGTAAAAACCCAAAAAATGGACAACAGACACAGACAAAGCTACTGAAGTTAATACAGATGGGCGACGCCCACGATGCGAGCGTGTCTAACCCGCGAGAGTCCGTCCTCGTTCACCCGGATGGAGCTGAAGAGCCTCTTGAAGACTTTGGTGAGAGCGAAACCCATGAGGCGGATGAAGCTCAGCTGCAGGTTCTGACTCATCTCCTCTAAGATGCTGACAGCTTCCTCCTTCACGCCCTCGAGCGGCTCTCCCGACTCCATGGATATCTGCGTGCGGCAAACTTCAGGTTCAATCTCTAGTTATAATTTTACACACAATTCATCTCTAGGCATTAATTATCGTTACATACAGCAGTAAACAGAGTATCTGACAGCAGGGAGAATCTCACCTCGGAGATGACGTAGCGTAGATACTGTGAGTCTTGCACCATCCTGTTGAGGTCGCTCACAGACAGAGGCGTGGTCCCATGATACGGCTGAGGGCTAAAAGTCCTGAGGGCGTGGCCTATGTCACTACCCCGCCTTCTCTCCTCCAGAACATCGCGGATGTTTTCAGGCTCCGGTTTTGAGTTTCTTGCTCTCTGGAACGTACGGCGGACATAACGGATCAGGACGGGAGGTCCAGGTGACTCAGCGAATTAACAAAGACGTGTTTACGTAAGTAACATTTATGTAAATAGGCACGATTTTACGGAGACCTTTAACACCTGAATCTTACTGCAAATACATCAGAGCAGAAGCTCAGTACGTCTGATTGAAAAAGACAGGACATCAGATGAGTCTCATCTCAAAACTGTTCCTATGCAGAAGGTAAGAAACGTGTACAGCTTCACTCTCAAACCGGTTCCTGGTCAGAGTGTATGGTTCTGTGAAGAACCTTTAACTTCCATGGAACTGCACAGAAGGTTCTTACTATTTACTGAAAGGTTCTCCGGGGAACCAAAAACAGTTCTTCTAGAGCATCACTGTGGAACACACACACACACACACACACACACACACACACACACACACACACACACACACACACACAGGTCTTCCAGGCAGCTTTTATTTGAAGAGTGTTTACACTACACGTGAACTTGGTGATACGACAATGTAATATGGATATTGTAATCGTTTGTATCAGTTTTCTGGTTTCAATGTTATTTTGTTTATTTGTTTATTTCCTTTTTTTTGTGTTCCTTTCATAGACATGAACTAAACCCTTCTTTGTTCTGTGTTCGGGTTGTTAGCTGATTCACCTTCGTGTGTTTACTTTCCTTAACTGAATAAAACAGATAAACAAAAATCAAGTGGAGTAAAATTTTCACCAACTAACGGTTCATTGGATCTTTTATCACTCCAAGTCTCCATCTTGGGAATTTTCGGGAATGTTTTGGAAATGTTTTTTTTCCAAACAAAAAAACAAATGCAGTTTTAAAGAAATGCGACCTTTTTGTTTATCACAATATTTTGCTGCTCTAGTATTTCGTTTGTTGTGTTTTACAGAGAGACTTATAATGAGATTAGAGTTACAAAACAAGTGTTGCTTTTATATCCAGCGCACACACACACACACACACACACACACACACACACACACACACACACACACACACACACTCCCTACCAGTAGACGGTCCATGGCTGCAGATCCACAACAGGTGCACGCTTTTCCAGTAGGACAACGACACGGTTCGTGCGCGAGCCCCCAATCACCGGCACCGGTTTTGTAAACTCCTCCTCAAAGCTCTCGCGCGACTTGTTGCACCGGGAGCAGCATTGTGCCTAGGATTCGATTCTTAAAAAGAGTCGGTTCTCTGAATCCAGGCAGAGCATTTAAAGACTTAAGAATCGAATAGCCCGGTTTAGAGGAATCGACTCTTTGACACCTTGTGCAACTGATGCAGCTTTCAGAAGTTCTCAGATGAAAGATGATTGGAGCAACGATAGTGAGTCGATTCACACACACACACACACACACACACACACACACACACACACACACTCACACATTGTGTACTTTATTTATAAAGGGGTAAAGTAACAAAAGAAAACAAGAATCAACTCCTTCAATAAAGAATCGACTCGTACGATTCACCAATGCCTGGAATTGGAATCTGAGTCGACTCCGATATTTCTGGACTCGAACTGGCCTACTTTCACAAACTTTATTATTTACGCACACAAAAATCCCACTTTCTTATTTCTAGGTAATCTTTTATTCGATTTTATTTTGCATTTTCACACAAAAACCTTAGATACCAAAGTAGATAGCAAACCTTTTAACGTTTTATTTAAAATTATTTTTGATAATCCTACTGTACCATCAAAATCAGGACAAAAATCCTCTTACATGAGGATAAAATCCTCACTTATTATTGTAATAAATATAGCACTATTTTATTATTATTATGAAACCTCTGTAATGTGACGAATATTAAAGTGCGAGTCTTTTCTCAGCGTTTATCTCTCGCCTGTCGTCCACAGCACCTTTCACCTGAGGCAGAGTCCAATCTGAGCACACGCATCTGACTCATGACTCAGAACTCATTCAGCTTCAAATCTGTTTATTTTACTGAGTAGAAAGAAAGTCAGAAGCAGTAAAACTGATAAAACCAGCAGCTGGACCCGAGAAGACGACGATCCAGTGTGAAATGTGCTGATCTTTCACAGAAAGAATAACCGTAACAGACGTCATACAACAAGATAAAGTCTGATTTAAAAGCTTGATTGTGAATAAAAGTAAAGAATAAAAGGAAAGTAAACCTCGTATCTTTATAAGATGGTGATGCTTCACAGAGCTCCACTACGAGCACCTGGGTGTGAGAGGACGTGTCACGTGCACAGACGCCAGATTTTATTTTTATTTTTTTTTATCATGATATATTAATCAGAATGGTTTGTTATGTAACAGCTTTATTCCAGACGGTCCCAGAGTTCCACCCTGAGCTCGGGTTACTCTCTTCTCTTCTTCAGGGTTCTCCGGTTTCTCCTCACCTCCAAATAACACGCCAGCGGGTGGATTGTTTAAGTTCTATTCTGGATGTGAAAGGGAGTGTGAATGTGTGTGTGGACATCCAGAGTGTATTCCCACCTCTGATTAGACCCTCAGAATGTCCAGAGGTCCGGTGTCTTACTGAAGGCGAAGACATCTTCAGGACGTCATCAGTGAGACGTGAGAATAGAGAAATAAAATAGGCCCTATTATAATCATCTCTACAGCAGCTCACTGAGACACGTGCTGTGTGTGTGTGTGTGTGTGTGTGTGTTTCTTTTTATAGCTGTTTAAAGTGCCAGTGTACCTCTTATATACTGTGCATATGATTTATTTCAGTAAGAAATACTCAGTAACAATCTTTGAGCTTTTCATTACATAGATCAGCTGGAATTCAGCTGGAATTGAGCTCTAAAGCAGCGAGTTACGAATAAATACATTATAAAAA
>NC_062526.1:26709204-26716704 GCF_022655615.1 Tachysurus fulvidraco | reverse complement strand
AAGTAAAGTGCCGCTACTTCCGGCCCCAGCTCTGTGATCTCATCAAGATACACACCGTCAGAGCCAAGATGGCAGCTCCTCTTATCTGTAGGGTAAAGTGTGGATGAGCAGCAGCATGGCTTTTATCATCATTAAATAACCTGGATGTAATGAAACACTTCTATTTCCCTCTGTCAGTCCTGTTACCTTTTCTCTTGGAAGGTGAATCAGTTTTGCCCTGTGGGCGGGACCCTACGCTGGCCACACCCCTTTCCCCAACATCTGACACCTGACATGCTGCTAACATGGCCACTGTCTCCGCCTCCTTTCTAGTCATTTCTGGATTCCTTTCTTTAAAGCTGTTCGGCGTTCCCATTGTCTCGTGGCTCAGATGTCCTGCGTCTCCCGTCTCTGTCCTCCCCACAGGAGAGAACTGGTGTAGGGATGTTTCACCAGCACCAAAGCAATGATCATCAGCAGCCTGGCCGGTGGAGATGACTCTAAAGTGTGTGTTGTCGGAAACAGGAATGGGGAAGTGACGTGCAGGAGGAGGGTCAGGTTTAGATGACAGGAAGGACGGCTGTAGGAGGAAAACATTTATTTGATGAAGAACTGATTTTATAAATCTGTCAGATTTTTTTGTTTGTGTGTGTATGTGTGTGTGTATGTGTGTGTGTATGTGTGTGTGTATGTGTATGTATTTGTGTGTACATGTGTGTTTGTGTGTGTGTGTGTACATGTGTGTTTTTGTATGTGTTTGTGTGTGTGTATTTGTGTGTACACGTGTGTTTCTGTATATGTGTGTGTGTGTGTGTGTGTGTGTGTGTGTGCGTGCGTGCGTGCGTGCGTGCGTGCGTGCGTGCGTGCGTGTGTGTGTGTGTGAGCTGGTCTGAGGTCAGTACCTGAGGCAGCTTTCCCCAGGCCCACAGCATGGCTCGATCCTCCTGCTTCTCCACACCGGCTTTAGTGACGAGCTCAGAGTCACTCGTAGGATAGAAAGGGCGAGAGACCTTAGGGCTACAGAGAGAGAGAGAGAGAGAGAGAGAGAGAGAGAGAGAGAGAGAGAGAGTTTAAGTGTTATTCGTTCACTGTGTTCATAAGTGTTATTAAGTGTGTGTGTGTGCGTGCGTGTGTGCGTGCGTGCGTGCGTGCGTGTGTGTACCTTTGTACTGGTGACAAGTCACCATCAGAGCAGGTATACACAGCATTGTGTGTGTGTGTGTGTGTGTGTGTGTGTGTGTGTGTGTGTGTGTGTGTGTGTGCGCGTGCGTGCGTGTGTGTGTACCTTTGTACTGGTGACAAGTCACCATCAGAGCAGGTATACACAGCATTGTGTGTGTAACAATTCACTGGTTCCTTTGAAGAAATTCTGCAACACAAATCACACACAAATAAACCTGCGCTGCGTGCAGCTTCCATGACCTTTACAGACAGACAACAGCCTTCTACAAACCTGAAACTTGTGTGTGTGTGTGTGTGTGTGTGTGTGTGTGTGTGTGTGTGTGTGTGTGTGTGTGTGTGTGTGTGTGTGTGTGTGTGTGTGTGTGTGTGTGTGAGTAAAAACAAGTGAAGACGAGACAGGAAGGCAGAGCAGCAGGATGTGGTTTTAATCAGACAGGCATTTGCGTGTAAGCATACAAAGTGTGTGTAGAACAGACAGTTTCACATCCCCTCTTTCTCTCTTTCTGTCCGTCCGTCCCCCCCCCACACACACACACAGGCCTAACTCATTTATTTCTATGTATATCTATCTGATGGTGGCATTTGAACTTGTAATGTTTTATAAATGTCAGTTGGTGTGAAAGCTCTGTCTCAGTCTGTGTGAGTGTGTGTGTGTGTGTGAGTGTGTGAGTGTGTGTGAGTGTGTGTGTGTTTGTGTGTGTATTTTATACACTACACTCTATACTATACTGTTACTGATCTTAAGGCTCATCCGGTAAGGAATAAGAATCCATCAGGGACTAAAGTAAAACAGGATGTCGTTACCTGTCGTGCTCATCGTCTCCCTCGTGTGATCTCAGGTCGGTGGCGTAGACGCTTTCACACTTAGAGTACTCTCTGTTCGTCTCTCTCTTCAAGCTGTCCCCTTTAGACTTCCTCCTCCTCTTCCTCCTGCGCTTCGTCGTGCCGCACTCGACACCCAGGCCCTGGTCGGAGGCAGGCGACGGGATGGGGGATGTGGCCAGGTACGAGGGCACCACTTCCTGTACGGTAGGTAATTCAGTAACTTTCAGTTCTGACTGATAGCAAAACCAAAACTTTACATACGTCTTATAGTCTTTACAGGACCCTTATTACAGCGCGGGTCAGACTGAACATGACGAGGTTTACAGGACCCTTATTACAGCGCGGGTCAGACTGAACATGACGAGGTTTACAGGACCCTTATTACAGCGCGGGTCAGACTGAACATGACGAGGTTTACAGGACCCTTATTACAGCGCGGGTCAGACTGAACATGACGAGGTTTACAGGACTCTTATTACAGCGCGGGTCAGACTGAACATGACGAGGTTTACAGGACCCTTATTACAGCGCGGGTCAGACTGAACATGACGAGGTTTACAGGACCCTTATTACAGCGCGGGTCAGACTGAACATGACGAGGTTTACAGGACCCTTATTACAGCGCGGGTCAGACTGAACATGACGAGGTTTACAGGACCCTTATTACAGCGCGGGTCAGACTGAACATGACGAGGTTTACAGGACCCTTATTACAGCGCGGGTCAGACCGAACATGACGAGGTTTACAGGACCCTTATTACAGCGCGGGTCAGACTGAACATGACGAGGTTTACAGGACCCTTATTTCAGCGCGGGTCAGACTGAACATGACGAGGTTTACAGGACCCTTATTACAGCGCGGGTCAGACTGAACATGACGAGGTTTACAGGACCCTTATTACAGCGCGGGTCAGACCGAACATGACGAGGTTTACAGGACCCTTATTACAGCGCAGGTCAGACCGAACATGACGAGGTTTACAGGACCCTTATTACAGCGCGGGTCAGACTGAACATGACGAGGTTTACAGGACCCTTATTACAGCGCGGGTCAGACTGAACATGACGAGGTTTACAGGACCCTTATTACAGCGCGGGTCAGACTGAACATGACGAGGTTTACAGGACCCTTATTACAGCGCGGGTCAGACCGAACATGACGAGGTTTACAGGACCCTTATTACAGCGCGGGTCAGACTGAACATGACGAGGTTTACAGGACCCTTATTACAGCGCGGGTCAGACCGAACATGACGAGGTTTACAGGACCCTTATTACAGCGCAGGTCAGACCGAACATGACGAGGTTTACAGGACCCTTATTACAGCGCGGGTCAGACTGAACATGACGAGGTTTACAGGACCCTTATTACAGCGCGGGTCAGACTGAACATGACGAGGTTTACAGGACCCTTATTACAGCGCGGGTCAGACTGAACATGACGAGGTTTACAGGACCCTTATTACAGCGCGGGAAATATTGTATGATTTTCTTATTGTAATAATTTTGTGTGCACATTTGTTTTAATATCTTTTGTGGATCCGATAAAATTCATTGCTCTTATTCTCTGATATCTCTAATCTCTAATCTCTGATCTCTAAAACACACACACACAAACACATACACACAAACACACACACACACACACACAAACACATACACACAAACACACACACACACACACAAACACATACACACAAACACAAACACACACACACACACACAAACACACATACAAACACACACGCACACAAACACACACACACACACACACACACACACACACACACACACACACACACACACATACAGACAAGAGAGCAGTACAGAGTGCAGTACAGAGTGCAGTACAGAGTGCAGTACAGAGTGCAGTACAGGGTGCAGTACAGAGTGCAGTACAGGGTGCAGTACAGAGTGCAGTACAGAGTGCAGTACAGAGTGCAGTAGAGAGTGCAGTAGAGAGTGCAGTAGAGAGTGCAGTACAGAGTGCAGTACAGAGTGCAGTACAGAGTGCAGTACAGAGTGCAGTAGAGAGTGCAGTACAGAGAGCAGTACAGAGAGCAGTACAGAGTGCAGTACAGAGAGCAGTACAGAGTGCAGTAGAGAGTGCAGTAGAGAGTGCAGTACAGAGTGCAGTACAGAGAGCAGTACAGAGAGCAGTACAGAGTGCAGTACAGAGTGCAGTACAGAGTGCAGTACAGAGTGCAGTACAGAGTGCAGTACAGAGTGCAGTAGAGAGTGCAGTAGAGAGTGCAGTACAGAGTGCAGTACAGAGAGCAGTAGAGAGTGCAGTAGAGAGTGCAGTACAGAGTGCAGTACAGAGTGCAGTACAGAGTGCAGTACAGAGTGCAGTAGAGAGTGCAGTAGAGAGTGCAGTAGAGAGTGCAGTAGAGAGTGCAGTACAGAGTGCAGTACAGAGTGCAGTACAGAGTGCAGTACAGAGTGCAGTACAGAGAGCAGTACAGAGAGCAGTACAGAGTGCAGTACAGAGTGCAGTAGAGAGTGCAGTACAGAGTGCAGTAGAGAGTGCAGTAGAGAGTGCAGTACAGAGTGCAGTAGAGAGTGCAGTAGAGAGTGCAGTACAGAGAGCAGTACAGAGAGCAGTACAGAGTGCAGTACAGAGAGCAGTACAGAGAGCAGTACAGAGTGCAGTACAGAGTGCAGTACAGAGTGCAGTACAGAGAGCAGTACAGAGTGCAGTACAGAGTGCAGTTCATATCAGATCTTTAATAAAAGATTCTCTGTAATGCAAAACGAGTGAAAAAGCCACAGCACAACACGACGGTTTCCTGTTTTGTCGACGCCGGTTCCTCGAGGTGTGTGTTTCTCATCTCACGCAGCCGTGAGATGAGACATGGCTTATTTATAAATACAAAATAGGTCCTTAAAAATAGACGGTGCCTCAAAGTCTCCCACGTTCGGTTTAAAGACTTTTATCAGTTCATAATAAAGATGGAATTTGTTTATAGTTAGTAATAAATTATACGGAGCTTCCTCTGTTCACATCCCAGTGAACGAGCTGTTGCTATAGAAACGATATCGTTTAACAAAAGAGCGCTTTGATATAAATACGATTCGTCTTACGGCCGGAACTACTTTCCAGGACAATAACCTTCGGACCAATCAGAGCCGAGAATTCAGCCGATGTGTGTTTTTAATAATAAAGGTGTTATTTTATTAATCTCTTTTATTTCCCTCGCAGGTTTTGCTGTACGTCGGGATGCAGACTGCGTTAATGAAAAGTCTTAGGATAAAATTTCTGTCATTGTTACAAAGCCATTGTGTTTAAATTGCTGACGTGTAAGAAACAGAGCGTGAAGACGAGTGGAACAGAACAGACACGGATGGAGTAAAGATGTTACAGACGGAATCATTTCCTCCTCTGTGGGGAAAAAAAGCATGAGGTGTGTCGAGGTGTGTTAAGGTGTGTTGTACCCGATCGTCGGACTCCATGATGAAGAAAGCCTCTCCGCTGTCTCCCAGCTTCATTTGCAGACTCACGGGTTCTCCGTTCACCTCGATGTCCACCTGGACACATACACGTTATAACAACATGACCAACGTGGTGGAACCTTCTGGATCCTGGTACATTCTCTCGCTATGTGTGTTAAATCTTTCTGAGATCGATTCTAGGGAGCCGAACCAATGAAATATCGTCAAATCTAGTAGCAGGGCAAAGGTCTGAAAAACTAACCGCACCCCTGACATCATACCCCCATCGTGAACGTAGAATTTTTAGACGTGTCCGGTCACTCACCACTTTCTCACGTGAGCGCAGCACTCCCATCTTGCCAAAGCGGACGTGGAAGGGCGAGCAGTGCAGCGAGCCGTCGGGACGACGCACCACGATGACATCGATGCAGCCGGAGAGCGTCGTCGGGTTCAGGCCGCGGTACAGCTCCTTCACCTGCACAAACACCTGCCCTGCCAACTGCCCCACGTAGTTCATGGTCTGACTCTACACACACACACACACACACACACACACACACACACTGGTTCATAAACAACCGTGGCAACATGAACGCAGCGCTATCGCCCGAAAAGATTTTCTCAAGGTCGCAGATAAAGAAATTAAATTCACCCCCCTCCCCCCAACATCCTTTCCCTTTCTGTTAATCTGCTCTTCTTCTGGAAGAAAGAATGCTCGTTTTGTCTGTAAGAAATTCAACAGTTAAACCATAAATATTGGCACCCCCACCCGATACTCATGTATATTATGATGTTTAGTTCTGCTTACACACTATGAGCTCAAAAGCTGACCTGACCGCCATGGACACCCGACCCTCACTTGTATGACGAGCCAAAGTTATTAGAACAGAGAAGCAGGGATTCGATTCTTTAGTCATTCTCCAGAAGACACACAGATTTAGTGAATGTTGCTGGCAGCAACACGACCTTGGCCGGGGTTATTATTACTACAACAACCTGTCTGCACTTTCGAGGCTTTACACTGTTGCTGTTCTGGCTTTAGTACAAATCTGAAGGTTAGCAACCAGAGGAGACTGAGTGTGACCTGCAAATTAAAAAACAATCAAACAAACAAAACTATTCAAAGAAACATAGCTTTGCCTTTATGTCTGATCTGCTCTAATCCTTCCTCCAGATCCTGGTTGTGTGTGTGTGTGTGTGTGTGTGTGTGTGTGTGTGTGTGTGTGTGTGTGTGTGTGTGTGTGTGTGTGTGTGTGTGTGCGTGCGAGTGTTTGTGTGTGCGTGCGCGTGTGCGTGTGCGTGTGTGTGTGGGCGCGTGTGTGAGAACAGTGAACTATGTGTGTGTGTGTGTGTGAGAGAGAGAGAGAGAGAGAGAGAGAGAGAGAGAGAGAGAGAGAGAGAGAGAGAGAGAGAGAGAGAGATCATCTCCGTTTCGTTAAACAGAAGTTTGAATGATTCTTTAATGAAACAAAGATCTTAAATAATGTTCACAGAACAAAAATACCCACAGGTTCTCCTGACTACAGGCAGAGGAAGAGAAACCGGTGCATTTTAAACACACCCATTTCGGAAAGTCTGGCCATGAACTCCATAAAGAACTGAAAGTTTGTGATGATTAGTGGTGTGTTGATTGGAAATGTGTTCACATCACCAAGCTTGGACCTTTTTATTTCCAGAACAACAATTTGCAGCAGATTTGTTTATCTTTATTTTGTCTGTGAATAAACCATACTGCGATTGTACATGTTGTTATTAAAAGAGCGCCTGACAAGTGCAGAGGAAGCTAATCATGGCTGACAAACCAGCAGTGTAACTCACACCACCTACAGACGTCGCAGTGTAACTCACACCACCTACAGACGTCGCAGTGTAACTCACACCACCTACAGACGTCGCAGTGTAACTCACACCACCTACAGACGTCGCAGTGTAACTCACACCACCTACAGACGTCGCAGTGTAACTCACACCACCTACAGACGTCGCAGTGTAACTCACACCACCTACAGACGTCGCAGTGTAACTCACACCACCTACAGACGTCGCAGTGTAAGTCACACCACCTACAGACGTCGCAGTGTA
>NC_062526.1:26699204-26706704 GCF_022655615.1 Tachysurus fulvidraco | reverse complement strand
AGCTGCCCCTGGACTCCGACCCCAACCTCGTATCATAGCTGCCCCTGCATTCCGGCCCCAACCTTGCATAATAGCTGCCACTGGGTTCCGACCCCAACCCTGTATCATAGCTGCTCCTGGGCTCCGACCCCAACCTTGTATCATAGCTGCCCCTGCATTCCAACTCCAACCTTGTATCATAGCTGCCCCTGCGTTCCAACCCCAACCTTGTATCATAGCTGCCCCGGGCTCCGACCCCAACCTTGTATCATAGCTGCCCCTGGGCTCTGACACCAACCTTGTATCATAGCTGCCCCTGCATTCCGCGCTCCAACCTCAACCTTGTATCATAGCTGCCCCTGCATTCTGCGCTCCAACCTCAACCTTGTATCATAGCTGCCCCTGCGTTCCGACCCCAACCTTGTATCATAGCATGTCATTCAGTGTGGTAAATTATGCTAACTATTAGCTAGTTTGCTAGGCTACGGTTAGAGGCATCTTTTTGACATTCTTTTTGCCCAGTGATATAAAACTTTCCTTCAGTACTTACAATTGATATACAGTAAATAAAAATCCTTGTATTATATAATTAATATCCGCTGTATAATTTACTGTTTGGAGGTTAAATTGAACTCATTAAAGCAGTGACCCAGAGAAAATGACCAGTTTGAGAATTTCTGCTCTTTCTTCACATGTTTTTGTGGCATGTAGTGACATGTAAGCATAATTCTTATTCCACTTCAGTGCTTTTTCCATTGTTTCATTCTGCCACAGGGTCAAACAAAACTGGAGGAACTGGCTGGAGCTTCGTGGAATTCTACACTCCAGCGTTACACAGAGGGTCACACGGTTAACCCATAAACACTCCAACAAACACACACACACACACACACAGTCCACAGTGATCAGTACACTCTCATTTCTGATTGGCCGGAAGACAGTGAGTCGATCAGGCAACCTACAATTTTAATATCAATGTACTTCAGTGCGTTTCTATCGTAACCGCTAACTCACAAGAGACTCTTCACTTCCTATAACTGCACAACATAAAGTGTTTTATTTCGTACTTATAAGCCTTTAGGGCACTATTTTGTGTTAAGGAGCTTCTATAAAAAGACACACACACACACACACACATGCGCACAAAAAAGGAGCTTGTGTCAGTTGTGAAAGATTTTCAGATTCAGAGGTTCAGCATTCTCCCACTCTGCTTGCAGCTTTTGCAACTTAATGCAAACCTTAGTCGCTCCATGTTAATCTGTTAAAGAGTTTCTCGAACGATAATTTGTTTAAAAGAACCGAATGAAACTACCGTGACATAAGCAAATTTATACAATGACAAGCCGCTTTTGTAACGCTTTATTCTCCTTGTTTCTCAGGTCAGAAACTATTTTTTATTGTACCTAAGAGCAGGGCGGTCTAATGGGTTTGAGAACAATAGGTGAGCTCGTGACTGATATGGACGATAATACATGGCTATCATTTAGTATTTTACCACATAGCTAATTTGCCTACCTTAGGTATGAGGTAATTAAGATGAATCGATAAAGTTTTAACTAGGATGCAAGCCACAACATCCAAAAAAAAAACCTAACCAGCTACAAAAACATCCTATTTTAGCTTAAAAAAGCAACTTTATGTATTGAAATTATTCTGAACTCGGTAGCTAGCAAACTAGCATTAATTCCCCGACCACAGAAATAAATACGATAAATGTTAACAATATGTTTGCTAATAAGGTCTGATTAAGAAATTTGCTAACATCTCGGAAGTCATGTCTTTGTAGTTAATGTGAGCTATTTCACTGAGCTCACTATGTTTACATCATCATTTTTCCTGTCTTTTATTATCCTCTGTCATTAAGATTATCGTTCTGAAAGTCCTCCAGACTCTCGGACTCATCAGGAACATTGGAGACCATGGGGTCAGATGGGTTGCCAGATTCTTGCAGCCAAAACGTGTGCTATATCTGTTTGGATAGATCCATCATGGAGAAAGAAAGAAAGATAGTTTTGCGAACACAAATATCCAGATAGCACATATGGCAATACAGTGAATCGTGATGGGCCTCGTGGTCATCCACGCCCTTCACTGACCACACGAGTCTTATGCAAACATTAAACAAACATGAAAATTTAGATATAGAGCTTTTACTCGTGCCATAAATACACTGATACTGCTCCTGTAAAAGGTAGCCTGAGGACATGGCCATTAAATGAGTAAAAGAAATAACACATGCTGAGTAAAGCCTGTGTGTGTGTGTGTGTGTGTGTGTGTGTGTGTGTGTGTGTGTGTGTGTGTGTGTGTGTGTGTGTGTGTGTGTGTGTGTGTGTGTGTGTGTGTGTGTGTGTGTGTGTGTGTGTGTGTGTTTGTCGTGTTGAGTCATTCCTGTAGCATAATTGGATGAGACACTTTCATGAATCTCCTGCTGTCTTTGGCTGAGACTCTGGTATGAAAATCAAGAGCGCTGGCGTGAGTCAAACAGCTGATTTCGAACAACAATTCAAAACACACTACAATAATTTGCGCGTGCCAGTTTGCACATGTCATCATGCATCGAGGCAGGATACACCCTGGACGGAGTGCCAACCCATCACAGGGCACACACACACACTCTCATTCACTCACACACAAACACACACACACTACGGACAATTTCCCAGAGATGCCAATCAACCTACTATGCATGTCTTTGGACCGGGGGAGGAAACCGGAGTACCCGGAGGAAACCCCCGGGGCACTGGGAGAACATGCAAACTCCACACAACACCCCCAACCCTGGAGGTGTGAGGCGAATGTGCTAACCACTAAGCCACCGTGCCCTCCCTCATAGTATACAAGTACTCCAAAATATGCCAGCTTAGCCTTATTTTGCTTTGCTTGAAAAATTAATGGTATTTAGCCTAAAATTTTTACTCACGACCAGCCATCAATGTGCTTAAAACTATGCTAGCATTGAATTAGCATGTTTTCTGAGAATAGATCACATCACAGCCAGAGATTCTCTACTGCTAGCTGTCTGTACACGAGTGGAGCGCTCATTAGCTCCAGAACATCATCTGATACTCGGGAGCATCGATCCCCGTCTGATCTGACAGTCGGGGTTGCAGTGTTGTGCTGTTCCAGCGCCAGATAAACACAACCTTTTTATCTAATAAAGTAACTAGAATTTTGAAACTTGCTGATCAACACCATAAACAAAAATCCAGGTTTAAACGGTTCAAATACAACAATAACATACACCACACATGCCAAAATAATCATCTTTGGGTATTGTACATGTAGCGGAGCATAAAATGGTTTTATCTAGCTAGATAGCAACATGATAGAAGGCTTATTGATGATGCATTTAAAGATTAGCTTTTTACTGAGAAAATACTGTTGGAATTTTTTCTGGAGCTTCATGCGCTTTACCCAGGACCAGATAGAGTCTGGATCGTTCTGAAAGTCCTCCAGACTCTCGGACTCCTCGGGAACATTGGAGTCCATAGGGTCAGATGGGTTGCCAGATTCTTGCAGCCAAAACGTGTGCTAGATCTGTTTGGATAGATCCATCATCGAGAAAGAAAGAAAGAAAGAAAGAAAGAAAGAAAGAAAGAAAGAAAGAAAGAAAGAAAGAAGGAGATGGAGCTACATCAAGAAGAGGACGAGATAGATGTTCCTCTGAGTGGTTTGGTGTGAGAGTGTGTGCTTACTATATTTACAAGGAATATGGATTATGGAGTAATCTGATTTTAGGCTTGTGTGTGTAACCTGAGGAGAACAGACAGCTGAGTATAATGGACAGATCTGCTGACTTCCCAAGCATTTGCTTCACACACACACACACACCAAGGAATATGTTCCGACTTGAGCACTGACCCTGTTCCACATCCGGCGATGGATACATTCCTGGAAACGCAGTCCAAGTGTGTGAAAGGTTGAGTGTGTAACCAGACACACAGTATCACACACATCCATTACCCTCCCGAGCTTAGCATCTTGTTCTGATTCACGTCACGCTAATCAGATCTCATGCATGACCGTTTACTTTGACATACAGTATGTAACTTTTAAGCAGTTAAGATTGTGGCTGACCTTCTCATCCTGGACACGATCTCTTTGCGGCACTCCTCTCTGGCAGAAGTCTGCGGTCTATAAAGTCTAAAACTTCACGCCACAAAAAACCTCCATCCGTAATTGACCTAATCAACAACATCCAGGATGCATAATGATCTGTTATTAATAAACAACCCCACCACTGCTCAGATACATTACATTAATGTTCGCACATCTGACTGTTATAATGCACCTTCCTTGCTCACACTGCTCCACTATTGTATGTATATCCAACACTAATGTACGGTTCATTTTTCCTTTCATGTAACATTTCTAATTTTATATTTGCACTGGACAATTTGCACATCCTGCATTAGTGTACAGTTCATGTCTCTATTCTTGTTTGCATCCAATTGCTTGTTTTTTTTTTTGTAAATCTTTATGTTTATACACATTATGATGATGATGATGATTTATTATTATTATTTTTTATATATAACTGTTCTTTCCTATGGGAGGCACGGTGGCTTAGTTGTTAGCACGTTCCCCTCACACCTCCAGGTTTGGGGGTCGATTCCCGCCACCGCCTTGTGTGTGTGGAGTTTGCATGTTCTCCCCGTGCCTCGGGGGTTTCCTCCGGGTACTCCGGTTTCCTCCCCCGGTCCAAAGACAGGCAGGGTAGGTTGATTGGCATCTCTGGAAAATTGTCCGTAGTGTGTGTGTGTGTGTGTGTGAGTTAATGAGAGTGTGTGTGTGCCCTGCGATGGGTTGGCACTCCGTCCAGGATGTATCCTGCCTCGATGCCCGATGACGCCTAAGATAGGCACAGGCTCCCCGTGACCCGAGTAGTTCGGATAAGCGGTAGAAAGTGTGTGTGTGTGTGTGTGTGTGTGTGTGTGTGTGTGTGTGTGTGTGTGTGTGTGTGTGTGTTCTTTCCTATATTTATGCTTCTTCACTATTATCACTATGCACCAACACACCAAGACAAAATCCTGTGCATGTAGAACCTAGAGACTTTTTGGGGCACTCAGCAGAACCCTTGGGCAGGTTGGGAACCTGGAGCTCAATTATTTAATAAATAATAAATTTCTAAAGCAACATTTTCTATGTGTAATCCATTTTAATCGTGATTACGTGATTCATAAACATAACTTTTATTCTAGAAAATGCAGACGCCGGATTTGAGACTTTTATTTTTAGTCCTTCTCCGACTCCGTTTCCGGTGTTTGATTCGAGCCACTATGGTGGCCTCCTTGTTCCAACCCGTCCTGGTTTTTTTTACCCAAGTTAAGGATCACTGGTTATTTTAAAGGTGTTCATGTTCCGTGCAGCTGCTCTAAAGAACTTCGGTAAAGCGGGAACCAGCTGGTAAAGTCTCGGATTTCATTTTCTTTGCGTTTTGTGATTAAAACGTGTAGGCAGCCGTAGTGTTGGGGTTCCGTCTCAAACCGCTTAATGCGCGCTACATTCGTGCACTACGTAGGGACAGAAATGATCAACATCCGCGACCTACATAGTGCGCTCTATGTAAACAGTGAGGTGGATTGAGACGAGGCCGGTCTGCTTCCTATCCGTGTTAGCCATTTTGTTGTTTTACAGATGTTTATAATGTAGATATCTTTTATTAAATTTAATTTTTTGGTTTTTTTTTAAACCGTGACATTTCAGCAAAAAAATAAATAGTCTTTTAAAAATTGTATAATATATAAATAAAAATTAATATGAACGTCAAACAGGCTAGCATGCTAACTAGCTAGCATGCTAACTCGCTAGCAAGCTAACTAGCTAGCTACATAACCGTCATTCGGTTCACGCCTAAAGCCTCAGTTGTTTATCAAATCGCACATTAGTCTTTTTTTTTAATATATATAAAATCATTAAAATCTAAAACATAACGGCGTCCTAAATAGGCAAAGATTCAGCGTTCATCCGCTAGTTCAAGGTAAACTTATTGATTAAACTAAGCTATGCTAATTAAACAACACCAACGGCTTTGTTTCCGTTGTATAAGATAAAATCAGTAAAATATGATAATAAAAACATGACGGATTAAAAATGATATAAGACTTTTACATATAATATAAATGATAAAACAACACAAAAGGACGGAGGTTGATAATAATAATAATAATAATCATGTTTAGCTTGAGCCATGAAGCTTTATAAATGTGACATTTGATCTGTTGTTATTATTATTATTATTATTATTATTATTATTATTATTATTATTATTAAATACGTTACAGGAGTTTTAGCAGCTCTAAGTTTTAGCAGCTCAGGAGTTTTAGCAGCTCTACAGTCTATATAAAGTGAATGTTCACTTGAAAAGTGACCTATATAGCAGTGAAGAATTGGGACAAATGGTAAATAAACTATTATTCATGTTTTAAATGGTCGAAGACGAAGGATGTCTGATACGGTTGGGACAAACGTGTACAGTTGTAGCATGTGTTTGTCTTATTTATACAGGGACCTGCAATTTCCTGGATGCTGATTGGTCAGAAGGTTGTCTACATGAACAACACAATAAATAAGTAAACTTGCGACAGTTTACATGTTTTTGAAAGGAGAGGATTTTTGTTTGAAACAACCGCTTACAGCTGTAACAAGCGAGAACGGGAACTAAGCTGTTTCATGGAAGTTCAACTACATTTAATGTAAAAAAAACTCATTATGTAAAAATTCTGTGCTATAGATGGAACTGTAATAATAAGAAGCAAACCGCAGACACCAAAGCTTCCTTTTTTGGATTGAATATTAAGAAGGAAAACGTTTGTAATATGATCGCTCTCATAATTTCCCCTCTGTCTTGTGCTTTGCCTCTCGTCTCTGCAGGCACTTTGGCCGGACGATGGACGAGCTGGTCCATGACTTGGTGTCAGCGCTGGAGGAGAGCTCGGAGCAGGCTCGTGGCGGTGGCTGCAGTGCCAGCCTTGACCTTGCACTGCCTGCTGGGCGTATGCTCAAACGGCACGCTCGTAAACGCCGTGGAAGGAAGCGCCGCTCAGAGAACGGCACCCGTGCCGCACTTGGCCACGCCCCTTGTCACACAAGCCACGCCTCGGACTCCAGCCTGGACGAGCACAGAGACACACGCCTGTCCTCTAGCTCTAATGCCAATGCTAACAACAGCGACTCGGACGAGCAACTCGGTGCCAAACGTGGCAAGCGGCCTCCGTGGCACGACGATGCAGCGGTCACCGATGCCAATCGGAGCCTTCGGAGAAGGCGCAAGGTCAAGCGCATGGCCATCGACCCGCCACCGGAGTTCTCGCCCAAATCAGCAGGAGGGAGCAGGGAGGAGGGGACAGGGAATGATGCAGTGAATAAAGGCAGAGTGAAGAAGAGGAAGCTGGCGCTGGCACACCGGCTGGCACTGGATGCCGCTGACGAAGGCGTGGTTGTGGAGAGCGAGGAAGCAGGGCTTTCTGGGAAAGAAAAAATGGACTTTGAGGAGCACAAGTGTTCCGATGAAGACATGAG
>NC_062526.1:26681704-26696704 GCF_022655615.1 Tachysurus fulvidraco | reverse complement strand
CCCCACACACACACACACACAGAGTGATTTGTTCTGTCCTCTGCTGCATTGTATAGTGAAGCAAAGACAATGTAAAGCGAAGGTTATAGCAGCAGACGGACAGTAGGTTGTAAAATGTCCATGAAAAAAAAAACCTTTATTAAACACCTCTGTTCTTGTAGGTGTGGTAGGAGAGGGAGTGTCTCCAATCCCAGACTCCAATGTGGGGAACCGGATGCTGCAGAACATGGGCTGGTGCCCGGGAATGGGCCTCGGGCCCGAGGGACGAGGCATCACCGAGCCGATCCGGTGCACACAGAGACCCAAAGGCGCAGGGCTCGGCTTTAACTGAGGTCTGAGCTCGACGCAGAGACAGACTCTGAGCTGTCTGTGACAAAGATGCTGTCTCCCAGCAGGGGGCAGCACTGAGGCCAAGCTGCACGAACAGCGGAAGCAACGAAAGAACATGAACACGAGAAGAGGCCGCTCGTTCCCCAGCTAGACGGAGAGCGTTGAATTTTGCACAAAAAACACAGTGTCATATCCGTAGCAATCTAAAGACCACCGATTTAGCTGCTGTCATATTTCACCTCACGCCATATTCCTCCAATCCCAATCCCATGTCCTAATTTATATACTTTGCCAATCGTATGGACTCGACATGTGCTACTACTATATGAAATGTAAACCTGCCAGAACCATGAGAGACTCCGCGTAAATTATTGCAAGCATTATATATATATATATATATGCTGAAGGACGGTTGCCAGGATGTGCTTGTAAATCACAGATCTGTCTGTCTTGTTTTCAGCTGTATTTTTATTTCTAAAAAATGTTTTTTATCCGATACGTAGCGTCCCGCCAGCCGGCGAGGTCGTAAACCTAACACATGCCCAGACCAACCATGTCATTGCAGTTCGCCCTCTTCCACATACACACGCGATTGGTCAGTTTTGTGCTGATTGACAGAAGAGCGACTAACACCGTCCCTCCCACTCACGGCCATGAACTCTTCATCTTCTGACAATAAAAAAATAAATAAATAAAAGTAATAGCACCCCTCGGTGCCGTTTATTTTAGTCCTTAGAAATAGGCAAACATTCCCAGTTTCATTTTAAAGATCATCCCTTTAATGTGTAAATCCTTTGGACTGGGAATCTTTATACCGAATGGGATTCCAATTCATTAGAACGAATCTCTGTTCTATACACGATGTTTTTAAATTACATCACCATTTAGTTCTAGTTCTTTTTTCTTTTTTTTTGGCACTTTTAGCAAGCGCAAGACCAAGTGAAAAGACCAGAGCGCAAATATTTTTTGCCGACGAAGCTTGCAGTTTAAATGATAAATTTATTACAAGTCAGTGTGATTATCATCTTTAGTGCTACGAATTGTTTTACAAACACTTTGTAAACTTTTCACTCAAAATACCTTTACATTAAAAATAAATAAATAAATACATTTTAGGTTTCATGTGGATCTGTGTATCCAGGGATGAAGTTTAAAGTAAGATTCAGGATACATCGAAGTTTTTTCTTTATTTTTTTTTTAAAGAAGTGTTCGTTAAAGTGAATCGAGGACGAGTTTGCTCGGTAAAAAAACGTCGATCTTTTACATCCTGATTTATCTTCGCCCGTCTCTAAGTGATGATGTTGCACAGATTCGCTGTATAAAGTACATCTTAATCACAAAGGTGCTGATTTGGGATCAGTGTTTACTCCTGTGTGTGCTGGTGTGCTGTACGTCATGATGTGGCTCCAACCGCCGACGTGATATCAGGATCGTGATACGTGTGATTGATGACGTTGTGCTCTTCGGTTGCTGCGCTTCCTGTTTAGAAAACGTCTGAAGGTTTTTTTTTGTTTGTTTTTTTGGGCCAGAGATGGTGACTGGTAGTTGGAGATAAGTTCGCTCAGATCTTTACAGCTATACAAGGTTCCGTTTTGTATTACAGACCAGAATGCTGTTCTCCAAGTAAAAGCTGATATGAATAAAACCAAGAAACCTCATGGAGTCCATGTGTCGTTTTTTTTTCTCCTTTCTTCGTCTTCAGTTTGCCCGGCGTATGCTAGGCTAGCACTGAGAGGAAAAATATAATTTATATAGTACTGTAAGAATGAGCCGAAATATGATTCCCTATGATTTTTCACTAATAAATAAATAAATAATAAACAAAACACAGGAAGATACCTGTTCATAAAAGTACATCATATTTACTGCTATCATTAAAGAACTAACTAAAATAAACTCACCTGATATTTATTTTAACTCCGAGGGGTTTTAAAGTCATGAACTGTATTGCTAACGCTAGCTAGCTAGTCAGTATAATTTAACCTGAAAGGATTTTTAGTCATATTTATAAACGTACTTCATATTTATTTATTTATTTAAACATTAGCTATCTAGCTAAAATTAATGTACCTCAGGTTTTTTATTAAGTCGTGTTTAAAAACACACGTTGACTTTTTCGCTAACGTTAGCTAGCTAGCCGACGTCATTTAACCTCTAAATATAATGAACTACCTGTTGGGCCCTTGTGCAAGGCCCTTAACCCTCATCTATGTGCTGTGACCCCAACCTACAAAAGAATTTCACTGTCGTGTAATGTATATGTGACAAAAATAAAGGCTTCTATTCTAAACATATCCAAATCTCAGAGGATCATATTCATAAATATACATTACATATAGGCTATACTTTGCTGCTGATGTTAGCCAGATGGCTAAAATGAAGAAACCTGACAGAATTTCTGAGAGAATTTTTTTGCTAACTTTGGATAAATAACTCACATCAGCTAACGTCAACCTGCCCAAGACTTCATAGTGATATGTTATGTCAAATTCATACATTTACATAACCATTACCGTCCGTGTTAGCTAGCTAAGTACCACAAGCTGTTAAAAAAGCTGTTATAAAATCCCAAATCTGATCTATCTTTTCAGACAACTATCTTTCTGACGGTAGCTATACTGTTTACTCTGTACTCTTTCTTCACTCTCCTGTTTGATTGTGTCTTAATGCGCTGTATTGTATGACACGGAAACCAGTCGTAGCGGTCCGAGGGATATGAACGACGTACCAGCAACCGTCTACAAAACATAGGGTTCGCATGGAGACTGTTGGCTTAAGAAGGAAAAAAAAAACACCTCACAATAGCAGCAGTGAAAAGATTAGTACATAATAGAAATAAAAATGACATCAAAAATCAAACTTTGCTATACGATGACCACGTTTACTTACTTCAGGTTTCAACTAATAGATGTTTGTTGCTTAATTTTATTTAAATGTGACCATTTTTTTTTTAAATAAAAGTTTTGTATATTTACTTTTTCAACAGGAACATTTATTTCCGAAAAAGTCACTACAATGAATATTAATATTAGAAGTAATTTTAGCACCTCTCATAAGTTAAAACTATTTAAAAGGAGAGTAAATAAATATAAAAACAATATAACTAGACAAGAAAACCGTAACGACGACAAATTTAGGGTCACGTTAATGAAATAATTGGATTTCTGAATATCCCAAAAAAAACTTAAATACGCATTTCAAACCAGATCCATAGACTTGCTGATGTGGTTCAGGACCCAGTAGGAAATGTTGTTATCTATAAACATGAACAAAGCCTCATTAGCTGAACAGTGTAACGTCATGGAGGCTGCCATTTTGTATAGCAGGAATCACCTTTCTTCTTTGTTATGATTCTTGCTAACCGAGCTGTGATAGTGATAGCTAGATATGTGCTGTTGTTTAGCGCCAATGGAGGTCTGGGTACGTGTTTACTATAAATATTTTGGGGAGAGACTTGAATTATTTGCTAGCTACTTATCTTGTCCATGTGTTACATTTGGAAATGAGAAATTTTAAACGTTCGGTTTTCGTTCCTTTTTAACATTGCTGAAAGTATAGCATTAATACGATCCATTTTTAACGCTTGGAGAACATTAATGCTACATTTACTGTACAGCGAACCTTGTGAACTCGATGCTACTGAATCTCTTCACTGACAGAACGCGGGCCGCTCTGATCGGTCTGGAAGTTTGAGGGTTCGTTCTGATGGATGTGAGAACCGAATAGGGTTCGGGAGATAAGAAAGAGTTGGAAAAAAAAAAAGAGGCACGTCCGTGGTCTTTATCTCTTATCTCGCCTTTTATTTTGTCAACTTTACGTCCTTGTTTACTCTGGCTTTTGCTGACGTGCCTTAATTAAACAGCTACCGGCTGCGTGAGAGGGAATCGGTTCAGCGCTCTGTGATCCTGTTCTGATCTGTCTGTTACATAATGACGTTAGATATATGACGCATAGATGTGGATGAAGGGGATGGATGGATTTTGGGGACGTTAGTGAGATGTGTGTGACTGAGTGGTCTGTTGTCTGATATATATGCTAATTATCTTATAAATTGGTAATGAGCAGATTATATAAATGAACCGATCGAGTGCATTAAGTTTCCTCGAGACGTCAGAAGGCGTCCGTTTTTATTTCCTGTGTAATTGATGGATGAAGAGAGTCATCAGGGTTTAAGCAGATTAAGCTGACGGATAGACGGGACGCCTGAGCATGCGTGCTGTTGGCTTAAGTGAATCAAGCTTATTTAGAGTCCTTGTGTGTGTGTGTGTGTGTGTGTGTGTGTGTGTGTGTGTGTGTGTGTGTGTGTGTGTGTGTGTGTGTGTGTTCTAGTAGTGACACGGAGTCATGTTCAAATCCAATGTCCTGTCAAAGTCCTGACTGATAAAGCTGTGTGTTTTGACGTGCTCTACAGCAGAAGTCCCTAAATATTAATCACAAATCCCCTAAAGATCAAGCAGAAGTGAAAGAAATGAATCCGGAATGTTTCAGTCTCACCTTAGATTGTTGTTCTGTGAACTCTCAGCACCTTGGAGTCGATCCGATGTGTCGTGCACTCTGAGATGCTTTTCGGCTAGTCGTGTTTATAAAGAGTGGTCACTTGAGTTACTGTGGTTGACTGTCGTGTGTGAAAATCCCAAAGACATCAGCGGATTGTGAAATACTTCACTAACGTCGCACTTTTTTCCCATTCTGATTGATTGATGTGAACATGCTGAAGCTCTCGATCTTGGTCGCATGATCGTCCGGACGGATCATCGGTTTGTTCCTATTGAAGTGACTTTGAAGCTTTTAAAACAGACACATATTTACAGGATAGGATTTGTAGAGATGCGGTGTAGAGTTAAGTGGAGCTACCGAAATAGCTACGTTCTTATTTGGCTGTTAGCTAGCTAATGTTTAGCATTAAGCTAATGTTAGCATAGCCTAACTAGGTATAATATCAGCTACATTTTTACTGGCTTTGCCTCATTTTTGATGTAATTGAAATACGTTCCGTATCTTTGACAATTCAGAGTTTTTTTTTTTAACTTTATCTTTCCCTCACGTTGATTTGATGCTTAAGCTTCTGCACAAACATCCAGAAGGTTATGAACTTAAATCCCAGGACATCGAGGCATCCTCTTAGCCCTCAGTGTCTCAGCTTTAGGCTTGAGAAAAGACTGTTTTATTACAGTAAGTTGCTCTTTCGTGTCGCAACTGATTTCTGTTGTCTTTACTTATAACAAAGCGAGCGAGTGACCTTCAAGTTCGCCCTCGTATCACCTCTCTGGCTAGTCTTTATTTATGTAGCACATTTAGCTCGAATTCAAGGCTTTACAGTCAACAAAGACATGAATAAGCTGTGACAAATGTCCACTGCGGGCGATTTTGCCCCAGAGGATAAAAATGAAACCCTCTAGAAATATTATGTATCAGAAACGGCCTGATATTGAGCTCTAATATATCGGTGTTGCGCTTACAAGCTGTGGATGAAACTTCTAATGGAGTTGTTCCTGTAACTCAACTGGAACACATACATTAAATCCATCAATAGTTATATTTAATGATGAGGAATATCCATGAAACATATTAGTTCCTGTTTTCACTCAGAAGCTCGTTTGCCACCAGCTTCTTCTCTCTCTCTCTCTCTCTCTCTCTCTCTCTCTCTCTCTCTCTCTCTCTCTCTCTCTCTCTCTCTCTCTCTCTCGCTCTCTCTCTCTCTCAGTTAATGATAATAAGAAACACAAGTTACAGAGATGCTGGAAAGTGTAAATGAAATTAAAATGAGAAAATGTTCTGACGTAAGAACCAAATTTGTGCTTCAGACTCCGAAGGCACCAGTTAAACCGTTACCGTCGCTAGGCAACAGTGCAGCTAGCTAAATCCCGAGAACAATTTATTTAACAGCCGTTTATATGTATGATGTGAAAACATGGCGGAAATCCAACAAAGCTGCGAAGGAATTGTCGAGTTTTTCCGCAAGCTGAAACTTCAGCATTGTGTCATTTCACATTTTTTAAAATAAAAATAAATAGATAAATAAATAAATAAATAAATAAAAATAGATAGATAGATAGATAGATAGATAGATAGATAGATAGATAGATAGATAGATAGATAGATAGATAGATAGATATATAAATAAATACATACATACATACATACATACATACATACATACATACATACAATTGTGGACTTTTTAGCAACAATTTTCTAGTAGACCCAACAAGCACACAACCTTTAAAGTTAGCACACAACCTTGGCTTGGATTTGTAACGGCAAAAGAAACTCAATAAAAAAAAAAAAAACAGACTATTTGCACAATAAAAGCTAATGGTATCAAACAGACATCTAAAATAAAGAAAAGAAGCCATTCATACTGAAAGCAAAGATAGCTAACATGTGTGTGTGTGTGTGTGTGTGTGTGTGTGTGTGTGTGTGTGTGTGTGTGTGTGTGTGTGTGTGTGTGTGTGTGTGTGTGTGTGAGGTTGGCAAGCTGATGTTTACTTCCGCAGAATAAAGGCTGTGTACACAAACGGGCTCAGTTCCTTAATCATAAAAAAATTGGTATAATAAAAATGTGTTTTTAAAAGTAGTCTGTGTGTGTGTGTGTGTGTGTGTGTGTGTGTGTGTGTGTGTGTGTGTGTGTGTGTGTGTGTGTGTGTGTGTGTGTGTTAGTGTTATCAGTTATCAGTTATCAGTTACAGTGTGTACTGGAGTAAAGTGGACTAGGCTTTAATGTTGTACCTCAGACAGAAGTGTGTTTATGTGTGTGTGTGTGTGTGTGTGTGTGTGTGTGTGTGTGTGTGTGTGTGTGTGTGTGTGTGTGTGTGTGTGTGTGTGTGTGTGTGTGTGTGTGTGTTTATGTGTGTGTGCATTGTAATGTCACCCTTTAGGAAACTGAAATGGCCTGGGAAGTCTTTTCTGATACAGCTCTTTGAATTGGATCAAAGACACCTGCATTCACACTGTTCACCTTTTACACCTTTTTTTTTTTTTAGTCACTCAGTCATTTCTTTTCCGTTGTGTTGTTACAGCTAAAACCTCTTGGTCATCACCATCTCATCTTTCACACTAGACTGCATAAATGCACGTTCAGTAACGGCTGCATCAGTGAGTCTCTTATCTCATGAGGTGAAAAGAGAAATATGCTCGAATGCATTTTCAGCTCAAATGGAGAAAATTGACGGAAACGTATTTGGGGGGAAATTCGATCTAAAATTGTGTGAAAAAAACAATTAAAGCTGTTGTTGTTTGTTCTAGTTTAAAAAACGTGAATTTTTTTTTAAGCGTAGCTGGTCCTGGAGCAGTATACTTCTGTATATTATATTTATTTATTTATTTATTTATTTATTATATAATCTGAGGGCACGGTGGCCTAGTGGTTAGCACGTTCGCCTCACACCTCCAGGGTTGGGGGTTCGATTCCCGCCTCCACCTTGTGTGTGTGGAGTTTGCATGTTCTCCCCGTGCCTCGGGGGTTTAATCCGGGTACTCCGGTTTCCTCCCCCGGTCCGAAGACATGCATGGTAGGTTGATTGGCATCTCTGGAAAATTGTCCGTAGTGTGTGTGTGTATGAGTGTGTGAGATGGTTGGCACTCCATCCAGGGTGTATCCTGCCTCGATGCCCGATGACGCCTGAGATAGGCACAGGCTCCCCGTGACCCGAGAAGTTCGGATAAGCGGTAGAAGATGAATGAATGAATGAAATATATAATCTAGCACATCATGTTTGATTATTAAATAGGTTTTAGAACATTTTCTAACATCCATTTATCGTTACATTTAATGTCGTGCCAACTTTTACACTTTTATACATGACAAGCTGTGTTTAAAGGTGCGGTGCACGATGTTTGAGAAATGCTTCAGAAAGCTGAGTCGGGCCGACTAACAAAACTAACGTGTAGCCAATGAGCAGAAAGGGGTCTAGGTGTTGAACGTCGTCTTCCGCGTGAAACGGAGCTAAAACTTTCATGGTACAACACACAGTACTACAACAACACATTTATATTACCATAGTATTACACATTGAGTTCATTTATTGATAAAAATATCCCCTCGGTTACCCGCCCCAGCAGGTTCCGCCATAATAGTTGCCTGGGTTACGTATGTATTTAAGGGGTGGAGCTATCAAAACAGGGGTGACACCCATTTGGGTTAGGGGCGTGTTTGTTTTGGTCATTTCAAATGTCAACATTGGCTTTCAAACATCGTGCACCGCTCCTTTAAGGTCATAGTTAGGATCGGCCTGTCGCAAGGCAACAATGCAGCACGCTGACGTGAGAACATTTTAGCTAGCAGCCATTTATATAGATAAATGTGGAAATATCCAGAGTGCAACATCCATCATTTCACATTAAAGCAGCTACAAATCCATCGTCTATGTTTTGTTTCTTGTGGAATTTAGACACACAAAAAAAACCCCTGCAGATTTTCTTTTCCTTATTTTTTTAAACCACGGTTGATGTTAAAACTGACGTTCGATCTGAAGACATTAACAATACTTTAACTCTGCGACACTAACACTGGAGACTCCTTCCTCATCCTTGTGAACTGTGAATAAGCTGTTACTATGGAAACCATAATGCCGTAACCATGAACCATAAAGCTGCTGTATCGAGAAAATTCTGTCCGATCAGAATTCAGCTGCATCCAATCAGCTGGAGGCTGTTTATCCGCCAGGCCTCAGACTCGTCGCCACGTGCAGGAGAAAGATGAAAAAAAAATTAGCTCGAGCTTCTCGTGCTCCTTTAATCCTGCGCTGGCAGCTCGTGTGTCGGCAAACACGGTCTAATCTGAGAAGGTCAACATCGCGGCTAAATCTCCATCTAATTGGCCTGTAGCTTTCTCAGTAGAAAAACAGCCGCTTATCAGCGACGTTATCTGATCAAGAACAAAAGCACGATGCTTTCAGGAAACACCGATCTGAAGCTCAGATCTTTCTTAAGTGCAGCTATAAAAAATATATATATATATAAAATGCCAGGTTCAATAGACTATATATGTATAGTAGTATGTATGTATGTATGATATATATATATATGTATGTATGTAGTATGTATGATGTATATATATATATATATGTATGTATGTATGTATATATATATATTATATAGATGTATTTATATATATATATAGATATGATATATATATATATATATATATAAATATATATAGATGGTATTATATATATATATATATATATATAGATGTGTATATAGATATGTATATATATATATCTATATAGATGTATATATATATATATATAGATGTGTATATAGATATATATATTATATATATATAGATGTTGTTGTATATAATATGTATATATATTATATCTATATATAGATGGTGTCTAGATATGTATATTATCATATCTATCTATATATATATATATATATATAATAAAAGTGTATATAAATAGGTTTAATATAGATATACTAGATATATATATATATATAAATGTGTATATATATTTATGATATATATATATATATATATCATATAGGGGATATATAGTTATATCTAGTGTATATAAATATAGATAGATACTGATCAGATGTCTCTCGCTGTTGCGCTATATAATAGTGTGTCGATCACATCTGCTATGATCTACGATTGTATATAGCATATATATAATATCTCATAGCTGTCTATCTTCTCTATATATCTCTCTCTCTCTCTCTCTCTCTCTCTCTCTCTCTCTGTGTCTCTCTCTGTCTCTCTCTCTCTCTCTCTCTCTCTCTCTCTCTCTCTCTCTCTCTCTCTCTCTCTCTCTCTCTCTCTCCCTCTGTTTCACATTCCCTCTCTCCCTCTCTCCCCCCATACAGGTTTAACCCACAGTACAGTCCTTACCCTAAATAATACCCTTCCTTTAAAACTCTCCCCCTCTTTTTCACTCTCTCTCTCCCCCTCTCTCTCCCCCCGTCTCTCCCTCTCCCCAATCTCTCCCTCTTCCTCTCTCACTCCCTCTCTCCCTTTCAATCTCCCTATACAGGTTTAACCCACAGTAAACAATTACCCTAAATAATACTCTCCCTCCCTCCCTCCCTCCCTCCCTCCCTCTCTCCCGTCCCCAGAGCTCTGTATACAGTAGGCTACAGGACACACTGAGGTCAGTAATAACTAATAACACGGACTATAAACAGTAAGGACAATAATGGTGGCACATAAGCACTGTGATTATTATTATTATTATTACTGTACTGTGTCTATATGACACACCCGTATCGGTCATTACAGCTGCGACGCGACACCGTCTTTAACTCATCAACTTAAGTCTTATTTATTGTGTCATCATCATTTGTGGTCGCACGCGCACGTTTTGTTTACGTTAACACGCGCGTCTCGACGCGGTATGGTTTCTATAGCAACGGCTCACGCACAAGGGACTCGTGCAGCGTGAATTAGATCGTTTCATGAAGTTCAAGTAGTAGGAGATGTTTATTTATTATTTATTTTTGATTATTTTAACTCGTTTGACTGTTTTGAACTTTTATAAAAATATATTTTTGAATGGAGTTTTAATTATAATATATTTGTTATGATTTGTCTTTTACTTCAGTTGTTTTTTATAATAATAATAATAATAATAATAATAATAATAATAATAATAATAATAATAATAATAATAATAATAAACAGTTCAGTCTTTCTTTTTATCCCTCCATTCTCTCTCTCTCGGCAGGTTTGTTTTTTAAACTCCGCCCCTTTATGCATATCACCGCCACCTTACTAGCTGGAACGCCGGTCATATGCAAATGAGCTCATGAATATTCCTACACGCACGGGCGCGTTGCCCTGGCGCTCGAGCTGTGAGGATTCACGCTTCTTCTCCGTGTGAGCGCGTGACACACCGGGTCTCAACAAATCTCTTACAAACTTAGGAGGGAAAGAAAGTTAATTTATGACAATTAAATAGAAACAGATATCATTTGAAAGCTATATTTAAATAGAGCATGACAACAGTTTCTTCATGGATCTAGTGGGGTTTTATCAGCGCGAGTAAGTGTTGTGATTTAACTCTGTCTTTCTTTACCATCTGTCTATTATTATTATTATTATTATTATTATTATTATTATTATTATTATTATTATTATTACTATTATTATTATTATTATTATTATTATTATTATTATTACTCAACTGGATATAAACTTGTATTGTGAGCGATATTCGTTTGCTAATCTATGTTCATATGTCTCTCTCTCTCTGTCTATCTTTCTCTGTCTGTCTCTCTCTTTGTCTGTCTCTCTGTCTCTCTCTCTGTCTCTCTCTCTCTCTCTCTCTCTCTCTGTCTCTCTCTGTCTCTCTGTCTCTCTGTCTCTCTCTCTCTCTCTCTCTCTCTCTCTCTCTCACTGTGCTCATCCTTCTGTATAAATCCACTTCCTGTTAAAGGTTAATTCCTTTTTTTTGTCAAATTAACAGTGCGTTAACAGAACATCACACTACAATCACACACACTACACCACACACCACACAACACACACACACCACACACACTCACACACACACACACACACACACACACACACACACACACATGGATGGTGTTGCATACAGCAATCACTTTGTTCAGGGCAGGAATGATTGGCTGCCTGAATGTATGGCATGAAATAAGTGTTCATATATCAAAATGCTTTTAATCTGACAAGAGATCATATATATCCCCCCCCCCACACACACACACACAGAGAAAGAGAGAGAGAGAAAGAGAGAGAGTGAGAGAGTGAGAGCAAGTAAGAGAGAGAGAGAGAGAGAGAGAGAGAGAGAGAGAGAGAATGAAAATGGAAAGTCTCCACCTTTGCTATAATCATATATCTTTTCTGGTTGTATACAAAGCTGAAGTTTCTCTTCATTGGTCTCGACTCCAGACGTCTTTAACTCCTCTGCAGTGTTTCGTTCTGCGATATAGAGATTCGAAGATAACAGAGTACCTTAAGCCAGAGAAGCTTATAGCTACCAGTTTAGCATTTGCACACCTTCCTTAAACTTCTTTGAAACTTCAGAACGTTCTGAAATCCACAGAAATATAGTACATTAAAATAGATGACTTTTTTTTTTGGCAAAATATCTTTGGAATTTTTGGTGCCATAAACCAACAAACAACTAATAATATTACAATATTACCTTTAATGTGTCGCTTTCATTCACCTGGGAATGTGAATACGGAGTACGTGTCCAACATGTCCGACCGACCGGGACCGTGATTAGCTTTTCAATTATAGGTACAGTATATTCAGCCTTCTAAAGGAAAGCCCATGATACAGTAGGTACATCTAGAGCTCTGACGTGTGGAGATGGACTTGGGCCAATGGAATCATAGCAATGCTCTTAGCATTGTTAGCAGTAGTGGCTCAACTGGGGCAGTGGAGGTTCAACTGGGGCAGTGGAGGTTCAACTGGGGCAGTGGTGGTTCAACTGGGGCAGTGGTGGTTCAACTGGTTAAGGCTCTGGGTTGTTGATCGGAGGATCGGGGTACAAGGCCCAGCACAGCCTCCCTGCTCCAGGGGTGCTGTATCATAGCTGCCCCTGCACTCTGACCCCTACCTCCTCAGTTTGGGTATGTGAAGTAAAGAATTCCACTGTGCTGTAATGTATACAGTATGTGGTGATAATAAAGGCTTCTGTGCCCCCGTTCTATTCAGACGTTAGCTAGATAACCGATGTAACTCTGTAGCTTTGCTCTAGTTTTGTTTGCGCTACGTTGTTGTACAAAATCAACTGGTTAAGGCTCTGGGTTATTGATTGGAAGGTCAGGGTTCAAGCCGCAGCACTGCCAAGGCCCTAAACCCTTACTGACCCAGTGGTGCTGTATCATGGCTGACCCTGTTGTTTCGTGGAAAGTTTAGCTTTATTCAGACTCAACAATAATCGCGGTGGAAGTATTTTTATTTTTTTTGCAACATCAACCTCAATCTTTATCTATTTGTTTCCCCAAGACTCTCCTGGTCGATTAGATTCTAGACCATATAAAGGTATGTGAGATGTTTCAGTAGGCGAGGAAGTCTTTAAGACCGTACAGGTGTGTATGTAAACCTTCTGAACCGTTTCAGTCTTATCAGAGAAAAGTGGAACAGCAAACACGCATTACACCGCAGACGCAACAACATCGCACACGGTTTACACAAGACTCGAGGCACGAACAAAAGAGAGATACGAGGAAAGAGTCGGAGGAAACGCGACGTAGATTAAAGTCGTCGTTGAGCGTCAGAGCGACCGATAAGGTTCTAGACCCGCCACAAAACATCCATTAGTGTGACTTTATCCTGCTAAAGGTAAGGAGGTGAAGAGACCGATGTGGACGACTGATTTGTCATCAACCTCTAAACAAAGGTAACGTCAATCAGTGAGGGTTCTGTTAGCTGATAGGACTGGACCGCGGGAGTGTAAACAATTTCTGCGAACCATTTCCTAATTTTCAACATTTTTTAGAACGCAGACGTGCGCTAAGGTTGTCGTTAGGTTGTCGAGTGGTTACTAAAACACAGGGAGTTTTGTTTTAATGGTTTTTTTACTTCTTAACTAAAAGGTAGAACTGCTACAAGGAACCGAGAAAAAACATATCATTCTGTGGGATTTACAAACAACACCGTGAAACATGGAGTGAGTGATTGATTGCATGGTAAAATATATGTGTGTGTGTGTATATATATGTGTGTGTGTGTGTGTGTGTGTGTGTGTGTGTGTGTGTGTGTGTGTGTGTGTGTTGGTGTTTCTCAGGCAGAAGTGGTTGAAAGAGACTTATGGGATTGCCGTCCAGGTCAGTCAGGTCTAAATCGGCTAGTTCCCACGGAAAAGCCAAATCAGCTTCAGCCTCATGTTACTGGCGGCTTTCCAGAAGTGTGTGTGTGTGTGTGTGTGTGTGTGTGTGTGTGTGTGTGTGTGTGTGTGTGTGTGTGTGTGTGTGTGTGTGTTTGTGTGTGAGACAGATGGGGTGGTGCGTCCCATCTGGTCGAATGCTAATGGACAGGTATTAACAGGTATTGTCTGGTAATAGTGTTTGTGTGTGTGTTTGTATGTGTGTGTGTGTGTGTGTGTGTGTGTGTGTGTGTGTACTGTAAACACAAGTGGAATGCAGATATGGGAAAGTGGGAGGTGATTCCTCTGAGAACGAAGCCGCCTAGCCTCTAGCGCAAAGAGGTTCCTGTCATTTTTCTGCATTTGTAGCTGAATTTCCAGCTGACATGACGGAAATGTTTTTTCATGGATTTCCGACGTGCTGCAAAAAACAGTAACAATATTTTTTCCCTCTGCAGCTACCTGGATATGATGCCCATCAGTGGTCACTGCCCCACCTTCATTAAGGCCGAGCCTGCGAGCCCCGCCTCCGTGATGCGAGCACAGCCCCCGAAGGATCGTCGTCGGACAGCTACGGCTCGCAACGGAGTGTACCATGGGGGCCGTGGCCTCGCCAGGTTCATATCACACCTCAGGGGCAGAGCTTAGGTCCGATTCGGTTCCCGAGCTGCGATGAGCATGAGTTTGACAGCGAGTTCGGGCCAAGCGCATGGTTTGTGTGTGTGGAGACGTCGCGTCTGGGTTCATTACGGTGTGGGGTTTGGCGTCTTGTGAAGCCCTGCAAGGCCTTGTCAAGCGTACTATTCAAGGTTTGGGTATAAAATAAAACTCTAGAGCCTGCTGTACTGCAGATCTGATGTAATTGTAACTTATTCTCTCTCTCTCT
>NC_062526.1:26660319-26675319 GCF_022655615.1 Tachysurus fulvidraco | reverse complement strand
AGAGAGAGACCAGTTACAGACCAGTTACAACACCCTGACTAAAGAGAGAAATAAGGTACAGAGAGATAAAAATCTTTAACTAAGGAAAAGCATTCAACTGAATTTACATTGTTATATTATTATGTCTGAAAAATCCTCACCATCATAATGTTGCCTGTTTTTCTATTTTTCATTCAGCAGCGATATGGAAGCATGAATGTGGTTTAATCTGATCAATCGTTTTGTTCTGTGATGACAAAGTGACTCAGTTCACTCAATGTTATATCCTCCCTTCTGTCGGCTTTCTTCTGTCCTTTATTTTGTTATTATTTGTATCACAGGTAAGAAAGATTTGTCTCCGCTTGGTTAGTGGCTGCCTTTTATCTATGAAACATTGATGTAAAGCATTAAACTAAAACAATATACTGATCTATTTATGAAAGCATAAAGCTTTAATTGTATTATTCCCTCCGTGAACAGCATGTTTTTTCATATGTAAAAAAAGGCTCAACACTCCACCTAATCCAGTCCATCAAATATAATTTCAGTGACAGTGCAGGGAAAATAGAATGATGCATGATATAATATGTTGATAGAAATAATTTTTGTCCTTGTCAATCCTTGTCATCCGTTTTATTATGTCGTCCCGTGTCCTAGTCTGTGTCCCTGTTTTGTGTTTTTATTTAATAAACCCTGTTTATTTTATGCTATCCTGCATTTCGGTCTGTTTTTATCCCCGCATCGCTGACACCCTGATTATATAGTGACCAGTTTCAGACCAGATACAACACCCTGATTAAAGAGCAAGACTGGTTACAGACCTCTTACGGGAAAAAAAAGGGAAAAGGTACAAATCAGTAACACATGAGCATTCCAATGCTACTGTGCTAATGCTAAGTGTAATGATGAGTCGTAAGACTGAGGATCCATTTGCAGCTTTAATATATGATCTCGGAAACAACAGGCAGAGTTCAGTACCGGTAAACACGACAGTGTAGGTAAGGCAAAAACGTAGTCAGAACAACAGGCAAAAGGTCAGGGCAGGCAGAAATCAGTCGTGAGGCAAAATACAGAAATAGATCAAAAACCAGAAACAGGAACAATCAGACAACGCTCAGAATGATAGCCGTAGCAAATCAAGACTTCGCAGTGAAACGGAGTTCAAGTTCATGCTTTATAGGAAACAGGTGATTGAAAGCAGCTTGTGGTGTAATCATGACAGGAGTGGTGGTTTGTGGGAGATGTAGTTCAGAAGCGCTTAATACTCCGGAGACGATTCTCTCCGTTGTGGGTGCGGAGGTGAGGCAGGTGTGCTGATCATGACACTAAGGAAGTTACTATTTCTCATGTGTTTAATACAGTAAATCTTATCCTTAAGAAATCATTGAATGTCTAATTGTGTTCACTCTTTTTGTTTCATATCTCTCTCTTGTATAAACCCTAGTCTTCTGAGTGTCTTGGTCCAATTGAGGAGTTAATGCATAATTTACACTTTTTGTGTGGGTTACAGCAGCCTTGCCCTAAAAAGTTCTCCAATTATCTATGGAGCCCACAATGTTTTTCTAGCACCACTGGGACATTGAGCAGTTCACCGACCATAACCTGCTGTAAGCTACATCACCAAGCCGCATTGGGATTATGCCAGAGCATACTACAGCATCGGACTTCGCCTTCACTAATTACACACCTCTACAATGTTATTCTTATTAATCTCTGAATGACGAAGGCGTATATCGTTAGCTGCTATGCGGAAAACTACCTTCGAGTACCTATGCTTTCCTAAGACCCTAAGATGATATACTATTTCTGGTGCCCTGGCTCCCAGAATACACCTAACCAGTGTTGCTGGAGCCCCTAAAGGCCTAGCTAATTTCACATGCCTTAAGATGGAGTCTCCTATAACCAGAGCTCTTTTAGGTTCCTCAGCAGGTGCTTCACAGAGGAGAGCAAACCTGTTAGACCAACGCTGCCAACTCTCACGCATTCAGTCTGAGACTCACGCAATTGACCCAATTCTCACGCTCTCACGCCACACCCCCATATTCTCATGTAGCAGTGAGGAAAAAAAATCGCGCGTATTGATCTCGCAAAGCAACGTGTAGAGAGACCAGACAGATACTGTAGTGAGTTTATGTGACAATTATGAGGGAAATACACAATTTATTCCCATAAACCGTGTAGTCAGCCGTTCTCCCTTCCCGCTAGTAACTAATAGGCCTGTGCTGTTATATAGTTTATATAGAATTAAGTTAGCATTAGCAAAGTTGTTTTGATGGATAATTTGATGGAGTGAAGAAATCTCTCTCTGACCTGAAAAAGAGACTCGTGGAAATCTTCCAGGAGGAATTCATCAACATCCCTGGACGTGGTGAGAGAAATGGTCCTGATAATGTGTTGTCTAAAATAAAACACTGATTAAATATCAGACAGAAATTCTGTCACTTTAAATTGTTTCAGTCTTTTTTACGGCACCTGATTTTTCCATCTCCATTTTGTTTCTGTGTCTCCACAGCTGCAGAACTTCAGATAATTTTACCCTCAGAACCAAAGAGTAGAGATGATTTCCTGCATTGTATGTGTAACACACACACACACACACACACACACACACACACACACACACACACACACACACACACACACAGGTGTTGTGTAAGGAGAGTGTGTGTGGACGCTGTTACTGGGAGGTGGAGTGGAGCGGTGGTGGTGTGTACATATCAGTCTCATATAAAGACATCAGGAGGAAAGGAGGTGATAATGAGTGCTGGTTTGGATGCAACAAACAGTCCTGGTGTCTGGAATGTTCTGCTTCTTCTTCTCTCTCTTTCTATCACAACAACATTAAGACTGATCTCAGAGTTCCATCACCCCCCAGAATAGGAGTGTATGTGGATCACAGTGCAGGAACTCTGTCCTTCTACAGCGTCTCTGACACCATGAAGCTCCTCCACAGAGTCCACACCACATTCACTCAGCCTCTATACGCTGGGTTCGGGCTCTACCCTTCTAGAACATCTGTAATATTATTTGATCCAAAATAAAATATTAGCAATATGACTTTATTCATAATTAAAACGACCAACAACTAGAATATAGCATAACAATAAATAGAAGTAACGTGTCTTATTTTGTCTTTTTATTACTGTAAGTCACCGGGTTTGCTAATGTTGCTAATACCTGCTGAGGTAAAATTAGCCGTTAGCCTCCGCGCATGCGCAGTCCGTTCTGAGTTTGAACCAGAATGGCGGTGTTGCTAGAAACAACACAGATATATATACACTAGATGTCGCCTTTTATGCGGCAGTACATTGGAACGAATGCGTCAATTGAGCCGCCATTTTGGTAAGGGGGCTCCTGCATTAGCGTCAATGTAGGCAAAGAAATAAAATCACCATAAATCGTCATGAATGCGATTTCTGTTGTTTTTTTTTTTTTGGATCGTTCCAACGGCCAGACATGTATTTATCATTAAGTCCAGAGAAAATTTAAGGTTTTGATATGAAGACAATATAATGCATAATGCTAGTAGGTGTAAGTTTATTATTTACATTCTTCCACTTGAGTAAACTTCAAATGAACAATCACTACTTAGCTTATAGCTTACTGCATGTAACACTGCTACAATGGTGTGACTATACATGTTCATTTAAACATTTAAATTGTATTGGTTTATTAAATATGATACACAAAGCAATTTGCAGGTGGAAGCAAATCACAAATTTGAGAGGAACATAATGTGAAAGTTAGATAGTTGAGGTGCCAAAGACTGTTCAACTGTTATTTATTCCTTTCCCGCAATACTTTTGCCACAATAAATAAGTATGTAATAAAGTCACATGAACCAAAAAAAAAAAAAACAAAGTTTGACTTTGAGGCTGAACTTGTGTGTTACACTGCCAAGCTAACTGGTGACATCCTTCCAGGACTGTCAGCTGAGTTAACCATTAAAATAAAAAGTGTTTAGCGTCCTTGCAACTTGTCCATGACTGACGTCTCTGTTTATCACCTTGGATTCTACAAACAGATTCAGATTCTGATTATTTTATTTAATACCGTCAGCGATCAAAAGCTATTTTCATGGCAAAAATTCTATTTCAAAAACACAAATATCTTATAAATACAATAAAAACGAAACAAATATTAACAGCAGTCGTATTATACATTTTAATAATTAACATAAGATAAAAAAAATCCAAACCCTTTTCAGGCATAATGTCATTAAATATGTCCTTAAGTGAAGTAACTTGATAAAAGAGCATTCTGCTTGTGTTAAGTCCAGCACAATCTAATAAAATATGTTTGACAGTTAAGTGAATCCTACAGAACATACATAAAGTTGGGTCTTCACCTTTAAGCAAAAAAAGCATGGGTCAATTTTTAATGTCCTTATTAAGAGCTTCAGAATCTACAAATATTGTCGGTAACTGTCAAAAACTAATGGGTAACTAGCATGGATTAGCTACGGTCATTAACCAAGAACTGAAACAAACCAATGTAACCAGAAATATAATTTCCTAACATTCAATATCACAAAACACATTCTCACTTGTGAAATGTAATCCCTTGCTGTCAGGTTTTTAGATTTCTTTCGTTTGAACATCCAAACACAGCACAGAAGTTTGGCATCGTCCATGCATTTAAAGTACAAAGATGGTGGCGGTTGTGACGCATTTTTAGGACCCCAAGGCGACATTTATGTATAGATATCTATGGAAACAACGTAGTGGATTTATACACAGAGGAAAGAGCTAAAGGTATGAAATTAAACGAAAATATCAGGTTTCTGGTTGGATTTGGCCGAAGATTAAAATGACAAATACAATACGCATTCACAACAGTGTGCACTGAAAACAAAACACCTCGAGACCATTTGTATTTTTTGCGAGAGCCGAGGTTGCGTTTATTTAATGCCTTCGCGAAAGCTCTCGTTATGACCTTCTGCTGGAGGGGGAAGAGGAGGACACGGGGAGGAAGGATGACAGGAAACAGTGGGAGAAGAGGCGGCAGTCGGACGACGAAGACGACAAGAGGGCAAAGATACCGAAAGTGTGTAAAAATCATAGATATTCTGTTCTCTTCACAAGACCGGAAAAGTTCCAGGGAATTTAGAGTAAGAAACGTAATGTGGTACATTCCCTGTGTCCAGGACGGTCTTTATGAGTTTATGTGCGTCTTTTGCAATGGTGTCAAAAGTATTCACATTCATTACTCAGGTAGAAGTATAGATACTAGGGTTAAAAAAAATACTTCTGTAGAAGTTGAAGTATCAACTCAAGCTTTTTACTCAAGTTAAAAGTATAAAAGTAAAAGTAATGCAAGGAAAAAATGCCATTAAGGACAAAAGCTTAGGCTGTGCCACAGGGGCCTATTGTGTACTACTCCAAAAAACCTATTTCTAAAGGCCATAATGACTATAATGATATATTAATATGATAATGTTGAAAACTTTGGATGCACTAGACTACCTGTCCAGCCACATACTGTAGATGCCCATTGAAAAAGGAGGCATTTTAGTACAATGCAAATACATTAAAGAACCTACAGAATATACCTAAAGAATATACATTAATATATGTGTACTACTGAGCTGTGTTTCATGGAGCAGAAGATATGACTAGTTGGCTATAAGTATTGTAATGGTGCAAAAAGTCAAACTTCAGAGGCATGTCATCAATAACCTTTATTGAACCAAACACAACCAAACAACAACAGAGTAAACAACAACAGGGAAGCACAGAACATGCGACAAAGAGTTACCAATATCCTTTGTTCAGACACAAAAGCAGCTGGTTTTCAAGGTTCTTTGAGCCAATGCATGCTCTTCTTGGCCTGAAGATCAGCCCTGCAACACTGAACAGTCTGTCACAGGCTGCTGATGCCGGGAGTGGCGTATTAAGCTTAAGCCATGGCACACAGCTGGGAAGGACTTCAGTACCTCTACTGTGTCTCCTGGGCACCCCAGGTACGCATCCAACTACTGGGTCGAATCAAGTGGGCTGGTCTTCTTCAAGCAGGGCTGGTCTTCTTCAAGCAAAAAGAAGTCCTCTTCCTCAGATGATTGGGAGCCCTCACTAATGTGATTCTTAGCCTAACAGTCTAAGTGGTTTCTGATGTAGTCAAGGCCTGTGGACAAAAACAAAAATCAGGGCAATTTAGACCATATGACACTATTGTAATTGTGTATTGGGTAGTGTGTGTGTTATTCAATTTCATTTTAAACTCAATTCAAACTCATTTAACTGTCTCTATAAAATTTACACACATTTAAGGGATAGTTCACCCAAAAAGAAAAATTGTGTAATCATTTTCACATTTACCAGACGCCCTTATCCAGAGAGACTTACATTTTTCTTATTTTTCTGAATAACACTGAAACAGTTAAAGAGTGTAGTTATGAAAAAGTTCTGTACCCACTTCTTTGTGATTTAGCCACTCTCGAACAGCATGGGGTCTACATTGAACATCTTGGTAGAAGTGTAACCCTAACCCTGAACTCCTGGATGCACTTGTGTACATAATTTACAAAACATTATGCTTGCATACAACTAAACAAAAATGTCAAATAAAATTAATATCTAGAAAAAAACTGTGTACTGCTAAAATGTATTTTAGTTATCTCCAATCTCTTGTCCAGGCTTCTGATGATGGAAACTCGATGTGCCAGTTGGATTCCTCAGCTTAGAAAATGAAGATGTGGCTCTGCAACCCCTGTCCCTCCGTCTCCACCCATCCTCCGTGGGAATCATCTTGGAGGGGAATGTTGTAATGGACAATTTAGACAACATACCCCAGGCCATGTGTCTTCTTTTTGGTTTAACTTATGCACTGCACCTAGACTACCCAAAGTGCATGGGCAAAACCTTTTTTTTCCATTCAGCACGTTTTGCTAGGTTTAGGCAAGAAGGAGTTGAAGGGAAAGATTCTGGCTGTTACAAATCAGCTAACCATGTATACAGGTACGGTAAATTCATGTTTCTTCTGGTTCTCTTTCAGAATCGTTATATAAAAAAACGTTCCCTTTCCTTTTGTTAAGCTATGCCTTAGGGTTGGACAAATGTTCATGTTCCTTATTAATACAGTGTAACAACACTGTGCTTGTTAAATATTTGGAGAAGTTTTAAAATATTGTTTTTAAGATTTAAAATTGAGTAATTGGTACTTAAGGTATTTCATTGTTTTTGACAGTCTTTGAAAACTTATTTTGATAAGTGAATTCAAATAAATAGTAAGTTCAAATAAATGATTGTTATCCTTTGTCCTTATTTGTAATGCAGGTGTATCTTTATTAAATCATTTGCAGTAAATAGCTGTCTTTAAATTAAAGTTTTGGGTTCTGTCTACTCACAACATTCATCCAGATTGTAGGTTTCACATATGGTTTCTGTGCATAACTGTAAGCCCTTACAGGTTGATTGAACTTAAAAAAATTATGGAAACTCATTGCCCTAAAAAAGTTAATTTTGTTTGGTTGAAAAAACAGCACATTTTAAGTTTAATGTACCTAAAATTCCAATTGCACTGCATTAAAAACTGCTAGTTCAATGAACTAAAGGTTTTCAATTAAATGCATTTGAAATCTTAAGTACATTAAACTTAAAATGTCTTACTTAAAAAGTTCAATCAACCTGTAGGGGCTTACAGTGTAGTAGGAAAACAAATGATGGAATTCAATGGTACCGTCAACCGTGTGCTTACCATCATTTATCAAAATATGGACTTCATGTATCACTATACTTCCATAATATTTGTTTTCCTACTATGGAAGTCAATGGTTACAATCAGCTGTGTGCTTAACATCATTCATCAAAATATCTTCTTTTGTGTTCATCAGAATAAAGACATTCATACAGATTTAAAACATGAGGATGAGAAAATGAAAATTTTTGGTGAACTTTCCCTTTAAAGCTGTTTTAGGACCACAAGCAGCTGCTGGTATGATTGAAAATTAGCAGTAAAATCATTTTAAACAGCATTTGGCCAATAGTTGGGCCTATTAACTTTTTACAAGGACCCATAGGGCCCCATCCAGGCACGTGCACTCTCATACACAGACAGGATCATGACTATCCTTAGTACATACCTTATCAACCAGCTGTAGATTATAGCTTTGCACAATTAACTTACAAATATTGCATACAGTAACAATATAAGCTCAGATAACATTTGGTTAAATTTGAATTTAAAATCTCACACCGAGCCACCAAACTAGTTTGCAATGTTGAATCATATCCTACTGGTAGCAAGCAAACCATTGGTATGTACCCAAGTTAGCCACAACAAACATTGTAAATTTATCATTATTAGTATGTTACTAGTCACTACAATATTGACAATAATCGACTGAAAATAAAATAAAAAACTATAACTTTGCACAATTAACTTATATATAGCAATAATTTAAGCTCAGATAACATTTGGCTAAAGTTGAATTTCAAATTTGTTAATAATTGACTGATAAAATTTCAGCTCACCTCAATATGCTTTTTCAAATTAGACGACAAGATATGTAAGCCATTAGCATGGAACTTGGGTCCGCATACTGTAGCTTACAGCGCATGCGTAATGAGGTTTTTTTTCCATCCAACCACTTAAAAAAAAAAATCTTCGAGGTACACCCAGGGATGTATAAGGGTTGGGGTTGTTTGGTCTTCCTGGCTACCAACTTCCTCACTGGTGCTAGTGCTTGGTTGAGACATTTCGTTTTGAGCCTCTTCCACAGACATCTTCGTATTTGGGTAACTGAAGTGTGATTTGTGTCAATGTGCAGGTGCAATAGATCACGTACAAACCAATAGGGTGTCGGAATGGTACAATGTTTATACTTCTCATCCAACCACAACCACATTCTCTCTATCCGGATGACGCTTTTTTTTTTTTTTTGATGGCGCGATTTATCTTAATGGGTTTTATTTTAATGATGAAGAGCTGAAATGAAATATTAGTAATGAGGCTATTAAACTGTAAGGAATAGAAGTAAAATATGGTAAAAAATAATAATAATAATAATTACTCCATTGAAGTATAGATACTCAATTTCTATTTAAGTAACAAAGTATTTGTACTGTGTTACTTGACACGTCTGGTATTAGAAGAAAAAGCAGCTCGTATGTAGAGAACACAATCGGTCTGATTTTGAGTCGGCTGAGTCTTGCTATTGTGACCATAGCATGTGAACCATAAGGTATAAATTCCTCATTTTGATAATTAAACTGAGAATGACTACACCACCCCCACTTTAACAACTTAGTGGGAGAAAATAAGACAACACGCTCAAGCAATTCAAATGAATGAATTAGAAGCCAGAGTACAAAGGAGTTTACAATTTATTCAACAGCGATGGTAAAATACAAGCTCCACATATACAAAAGCACTATTCAGACGGGGCTAGTTTTACGTGGGGACGTGGATTAATGCAATTTTACCTCAGGACCTCTGAAATATTAAGTGGCCAATTCGCACGTGCACCCACTGGGCAGAAAGGAATGAGTTCTAGCATTAATAAACAAAATAAACACACAAGAAAAATCGCATCAAATTAAACCTGTATAAAAAAAATATTTCGATCGCACCTCAAATCCAAATAATAAACAAATAAGAAAACACCCAATACACAAGAACTCAATTCCTACACAAACCCAAGGGAGATTTTATGCCCAGATCAAATTTACTAAAACAGCAGCGTATAATTCCCCGTTGTATTTTATCGTGTATAATGGTGTAAAGAAATACAAACAAATCAAAAAAGAAAATAAATGAATAATACAAAGAGAAAGAATCAGTGGTCGCCAAGTCAACAGCCAAAAGTACTCCTATAAATAAAAACACATTTAATACATTTTAATTAAAACAGAGCATTAAATATACACAGTATAAGACATGGACATTTCACAAATCCAAATGACAAACCTCCTTTTAAAACAGTCAGATTAACCTGGCTGCCTCATTTGAAGAGAAGCTTTTCCCCTTTGTCCAATATGAATAAAACTACAATGAACAGTTCCATTTTAACATGACCATCTCTCCATATTACACAATAAAAACCCCACACTTCAATGAGAATAAAAGCAGCATTATTACCTGGCTAATGATATCAGGTGCTATTGAGCAATTGGTTATTTGTTACACATCCTGTTCTGGAAAGCTGTGCGTCTGCATTTATGACCTGTAGCAACACAAACAACTATTAATGTAAGCAATATCCCGCAATTAGACGTTTCAACTCTTAAAACAACACTGCAACGTCTTTACCTGATAAATGACACTCCTGAAGAATGCCCAGCAGTCACTAAAGCCACTAAATCCACCAAACTGAAGAGACAGAATATCCACAGCAACCTTTAGAGCACTGAGCTGTGTTTCATGGAGCAGAAGGAACCAGAGGAAACGAAATGAAACGATAGTTTTTAACAAGATGGTGTAACAGACTAGTCACAGCTGTCCTTCCAACGCACACACACGTACCAGAGGGAACGAGATCAAGCGATTAAACACCTGTGTAATTATCCTACACATCCTCTTAAAGCGAAAGTAGTCTCATCCCGGTCACACTATCTTACATAATATTCATTTTAAAATGCATTGAAGTAAGTAAGTTCCAGGAAAACATATTAAATATTCACTTTACGCTCAAAACATATCATCAGCCTACGTTCAACTTCCAAAAGCAGATTTCTCTGACACAGTGTGTATGATAGAAGGGGGTTAGAGGGAGAAGAAACAGTTAAAAAAAGGGGCGTTTATAAGCTCTATGTCCTTGTGCTGCTCCTCCCCTCCCTCCCTCCCTCCCTCCCTCCCTCTCTCTCTCTCTCTCTCTCTCTCTCTCTCTCTCTCTCTCTCTCTCTCTCTCTCTCTCTCTCTCTCTCTCTCTCTCACATACACATACACACACAGAACCAGGAAGTTCATTTCAACATAAACAAAACTCTGCTCTGAGTTCAGAAAAATGGCTGAGGCGAGTATTTCAGTAGATCAGCTTTCAGTGGATCAGTTCATCTGTTCAGTGTGTCTGGATCTCCTGAAGGATCCGGTGACTCTATCCTGTGGTCACAGTTTCTGTAAGGTGTGTATTAATGGCTGCTGGGATCAGGAGGATCAGAAGGACGTCTACAGCTGTCCTCAGTGCAGAGACACTTTCACACCAAGGCCTGTTCTACGCAGAAACAACATGCTGGCTGAAGTGGTGGAGAAACTGAAGAAGAAGACTGAAGTTCAAGCTGCTTCTCCTGATCACTGTTACACTGGACCTGGAGATGTGGAGTGTGATTTCTGCACCGGGAGAAAACACAAAGCCGTCAAGTCCTGTCTGGTGTGTGTGGCTTCGTTTTGTGAAACTCATCTCAAACCTCATCTTGAAATTCCTGTTTTGAAAAAGCACAAGTTAGTCGAAGCTTCTGGAAATCTACAAGAGAAGATCTGCTCTGAACATGATAAAGTGCTGGAGATCTTCTGTCGTTCTGACCAAAGCTTCATCTGTTATCTGTGTATGACGGATGAACATAAAAGCCACGACACCGTCTCAGTTAAAGCTTACAGAAGTGAGAAAGAGGTGAGAAATACAAGTCTCATCTATTCAGTCAGTTCATACAATTTATATTTCTAATGTAAAGTGGCTGAAGGTTTCCAAGCAGAAGCTACAACTTAGGGTTCATATTAAACTTTTAAGCTTTGGATATTTTATTATTAAAAAAGAAAAAATCTATACATCTTTTGTTGTTAATTGTGATGTAACCCAAAGGAACCCAAGTATATTCATTAAATGCTAAAATATATTTCTGTGTTTAACTATGAACTTTGTAACAGCCAACATCCAGTGTTCTATTTAATAAGGTGCTCCGTAGAACCCGAGTGAACTTTAACCCTTTCTGTGCAGTTAGTGTTCAAACACTGAGCTCATACACTCTGTATAAACTGCTCGTAAAGTTTATAAACAGTGAAACGTCTTTTATTTTTCCTCAGAATGAGCTACAGGAGGAGCAGCTGAAATTCCAGCAGAGACTCCAGGAGAAGCAGAAGAAGGTGCAGGAGCTGAAACAGGCTGTGAACACTATAAAGGTGAGCAGTGAGCAGAGACAGAGCTGCTCCTAGAAACACACACAACATGGACAACATGGAGACATTTAGAGTCCCAGTAAGAGAGAGAATGAGAGATGAGCTTTAAATGGACCTTCATGTGTTGTGTGTCTCCTAACAGCTCAGTACACAGACAGCAGTGGAGGACAATGAGAGGATCTTTACTGAGCTGATCAGCTTCATGGAGAAAAAGCGCTCGGAGGTGACGGAGATGATCAGAGCTCAGGAGAAGGCTGAACTGAGTCGAGCTGAACGACTCCTGGAGCAACTGGAGCAGGAGATTAATGATCTTCAGAGGAGAGTCACTGAGATGGAGAAGCTTTCACACACACATGATCACATCCATTTCCTCCAGGTAACACACACAGTCTAAAACACACACACAATCACACACACACACACACACGATCACATCCATTTCCTCCAGGTAACACACACTGTCTGAAACTCTCTCACACACACACACACACACACACACACACACACACACACACACACACACACACACACACACACACACACACACACCTGTATGTATAATGTGTATATTTCTCCACCTTTCTCCTTCTCTATGTTGTTCTTCTTTCTCTCTGTAGAGTTTCCAGTCTCTTCGTGTCTCTTCTGGACATGACGACACATCCAGCATCACTGTCAGTCAACATCTCTCATTTGATGGAGTGAAGAAATCTCTCTCTGACCTGAAAAAGAGACTCGTGGAAATCTTCCAGGAGGAATTCATCAACATCCCTGGACGTGGTGAGAGAAATGGTCCTGATAATGTGTTGTCTAAAATAAAACACTGATTAAATATCAGACAGAAATTCTGTCACTTTAAATTGTTTCAGTCTTTTTTACGGCACCTGATTTTTCCATCTCCATTTTGTTTCTGTGTCTCCACAGCTGCAGAACTTCAGATAATTTTACCCTCAGAACCAAAGAGTAGAGATGATTTTCTGCACTGTATGTGTAACACACACACACACACACACACACACACACACACACACACACACACACACACACACACACACACACACACACACACACACACACACACACACAAACAAACACACACACACACACACACACAAACATACACACACACACACACACACACACACACACACACACACACACACACAAACATACACACACACACACACACACACTCACACTCACACACAAGCACACACACACACACACACACACACACACTCACACTCACACACTCACATACACACACACACACAGACACACACACACACACACACAGACACACACACACACACACACACACACACACACACACACACACACACACACACACACACACACACACACACACACACACACACACACACACACACACACACACACACACACACACCTTTAAATTAATTAAACCCAACATGTTCACATTGTTCAGTTTGTTTTTCTCTTTTATTTTAGATTTCTGTTCTCTGACTCTGGATCCCAACACGACACATCGTCACCTCATTCTGTCTGAGAAGAACAGAGCAGTGACACTCAGTGAGAGAGAGCAGCAGTACTCTGATCATCCAGAGAGATTTAACTCCAGGTGTCAGGTGTTGTGTAAGGAGAGTGTGTGTGGACGCTGTTACTGGGAGGTGGAGTGGAGCGGTGGTGTAGTGTACATATCAGTCTCATATAAAGACATCAGGAGGAAAGGAAATAATAATGAGTGCTGGTTTGGACGCAACAAACAGTCCTGGTGTCTGCAATGTTCTATTTTTTCTTCTCTCTCTTTCTATCACAACAACATTAAGACTGATCTCAGAGTTCCATCATCCCCCAGAATAGGAGTGTATGTGGATCACAGTGCAGGAACTCTGTCCTTCTACAGCGTCTCTGACACCATGAAGCTCCTCCACAGAGTCCACACTACATTCACTCAGCCTCTATATGCTGGGTTCGGGCTCTACTCTTATAGAACATCTGTAAAATTATGTGATCCAAAATAAAATATTAGCAATATGACTTTTTTTTATTATTAAAATGACTAATTCCTTTTTTTTAAGTTAAGCTTAATTGAAATAAACATCTGATATGAGTGAGTGTCTAAATATGTAAAATACAACAGAATTAACAGAATATTGTTTTTAAACCTATGAATTATATTCACTAGTTGCTATAAGTGCTCGTATGTCTTTTTTTTTTTTTTTACATTTCAAACTTTTTGTTGACACTAAAAAAAAGTGTAATATCAGAGTTTGAAAATATTAAAATAAATAGAAGTAACGTGTCTTATTTTGTCTTTTTATTACTGTAAGTCACCGGGTTTGCTAATGTTGCTAATACCTGCTGAGGTAAAATTAGCCGTTAGCCTCCGCGCATGCGCAGTCCGTACTGAGTCTGAGTTTGAACCAGAATGGTGGTGTTGCTAGAAACAACGTTAGGTGACATTGTAGTGGATTTATACACAGAGGAAAGACCTAAAGGTACGAAATTAACCGAAAATATCAGGTTTCAGGTTGGATTTGGCCGAAGATTAAAATGACAAAAAAATATATATATACACATTTCAGTATAGAAGTCATGGGAGGGAGGCATCACTATCACAGGCAGGTAATTCATGATTGCCTGTATGCCCTGCCACATGCGGAAGTTGATGGAATTGCCATCAGTTGCAGCCTCCCTGATGATGTTCCAGTCAGTGCCCTCAAAGCAGTCCTGAAGTGCAGAGGTGGCTCCTGCTTCAGAACCGGTTTAGAGGATCTGATGAGTGGTCTGTATGCTGGAATTAGCATAACAGAGATGTGGTCTGAATAGCTGAGGTAGGGCGGGTGTTCTGCCCAATACGCGCCCGGAATGTTTGTGTAAACAAGATCCAGTGTGTTTTCCTCTGTATTTGCAAAGTCCACATACTGATGTATACAGAATATACGGAGACTTGAGATTTGCATGATTGAAATCTCCGGCGATGATAAACAT
>NC_062526.1:26622819-26655319 GCF_022655615.1 Tachysurus fulvidraco | reverse complement strand
AAAACCTTTTAGTGAAAATCTACAGTAGAAATAGAGCTGGAATGGGCTCATAGAGTTGGGAATCAAAGGGCATTGTCAGAGAAACCCCGACCCATTGTTGTTAGATTCTTGTGGCTGAAGGATAAACTTAAATAATTAAAAATAAAAAGAAATAATTAAACTGGTTTGTTAATTGAATAATATACAGCGAGTATAAAACCGCTGTTGAGATTAAATTTTCATCAGATTTCGTTCGCAACCAATATTCTAATTTTTGAGATTGGTGAATGTTGGGTTTTTGTTAAAGGTGAGACAAAATCATCACAATTAAAAGTACCCAAGATTTAGTTTTCTGCTACGTCTCTTTTAAAACCTCCAGATTTTTTCCACAAAAACTGCAAAAATTCGACATATTTTAATCCACAGTAAGGACGATGGAGGACATTTTTATACATTCATAATCACATTAGTCAACTTTCTTCTGCTGCAGCCTGCTGTACTTCCTGTACATCTTGAGTGGCAGAAGTCTCGTCCAATCAGCAGTAAGACTTATTTGAGATCGTGTTTTCTGGATTATTTTGTTTTCTGATTTGTTATTTTGTTTTGTTCAAATGTATTTTATTTTGAACTTCTCAGCCATCGTATGAAAATGACCTGCAGTGAAAGAATTCTCCACTATTCTACAGATCTTGGACAGTCATATGATGCTACAAAGCCGTATTGGTGGAAGATGGGTGTTAGCTGATGAAATGTTCACTAACTGGTCTGACGACGTTACAATAAAGAGACAAAGACTTTATGTGTTTGTGAATGTAATGACGAGGAGGCAGACGGCTGGGGATCCATTTGCACCAGTGGTTTACTGAATATAAACACAGGCGAAGTCAAACAGGCAGAGATCAGAACCGGCAAAACACAATGTCAGACAGTGAGCAGAATCAGAATCAGGGACAGGCAAAAAGGTCGGGGCAGGCGGCTATGGGGTCAGAATTGTTTCGTTATTCTGAATAAATATACTATGATCCACAAATAAATATAAAGAGTTTCACAAATATTTTTTAAATCAACAAATACACAATAAGCAAACCGTAAATATATGTTAAAAATTTCACAAAAAGAAATGAAATTCACAAATAAATAAAATGGGATTTGCAAATAAAAAAAATATTTATAAATATATATTTATTTGTGAATGGCTTCCTGTTCAATTGTGAATCACTGCACACATTTGTGGATTTGAAACATTTCTAACGTCAAGACGTGCACAAGAATCCACAAATAGGTAGACTCCGCCCACCGTCTACTCCAGCCAATCGGACAACGGTCTCGTGGCGCTGACCAAATTTGCATACACACAAAGATATGAAATTAGACATATTTTAAAAATATAATATCTAGTGATGGGAAGTTCGGTTCTTTTCCGCGAACCGGTTCTTTCGGACAGTTCGATTTAATGAACCATTTCAAAAATCCAGTTCACCAGTTCTTTTACGTCCTGCCGTAATGACGTCATTCACAATGACGTAATGACGCTAATTCCATTATCCCGCTGCCGGCAGATATTAATACAATCAATTTAACACATTCGAAAAGTTCTTTGTAATCATAACTTTAGTTGAATACGTTTCTTACATTTAAGTTTTGCAACTAAAACACGCAGTACAGGCATTTATGTGCAAACGTGGATGTTTTACGTGTCTTAAAGATATAAAGTTAATAAACTAATCTTCATCAACTTACAAAAAGCGGCATATAAAAATACAGACTAACCTGCACAATAGTCAATAGTAAAATTAACTGACATATATTGAGTGACATATATAGATATTTTTTTATATAAATGTTTAATAGCTTATGACTAGTTACTATGCATATCCCAATATGTATAATTTGCTCTGAAGGTTCACGCATGCGCAGCATCAACAGTATGTCGGACGCGTCCGAAACAGTTCTCAGTTCAGTGTACTGATGATTCGCTGTATCGGTTCAGTTATTCACGCATGCGCAGTATCAACAGCTCGAGCTGACAGTTCTCTCAGCACAACATGTCAGTTCAGTGTACAGGAGTTACATATAACTCCGGGATATTAGTTTATTTAGAGTCAGAGGGGCTGTCAGTGTCAGGCATGACCGGAAGTGTGTAACTTTAGTAACTTGTGGATCAGCGCTGACTCAAGACGCGAACCGTTTAGAACGAATCTGTCCGATTTGGTGAACCGGTTCATCCAGTTCACTAAAAAGAACCGGTTCAAAAGAACGATTCGGTCACGAACCGGCCATCACTAGACCGGAACGAGTTGGTTGATTCGGGTGAACAGCGCGCTTTACAACGTGGTCTAACTGGTGCACGTGCAGTGGAGAATTTAGCCATATAGCACAAGGTATGAATAGATATATAGCACAAAACAGAAAACTATAGTGAGTTAAACACCTACTATTTCTGTTATCCGGATGATTGTGTATTTGGCGGACTGACGGCGAGTTTAGTTGGGATTCATCGCGTGGTGTGGAAAAGCACAAAATTGTTTCTCTAAGAAGCAGGGGAGAAAGTGCTTCGTAGGCCTTCTGGGTGTGGGTGAAGCATCAGAAGAATCTGTCAGAGTCTGTCATATGCTGTGATAGTGTGTGCATGTGCCAGAGTTGGGATAAAAAGGGCCGCTACCGTTGTCTATTGTTGTCTATGTTAGTTCTATTGTTGGCTATGTTAGGCTTATCTTAGGCCTAGGTTATATCTATGTTAGTTGGTTAAAAAATGTACGCACTGTGATGAGGGAAGCTGACTTTTTGATTGTCAACAATTTTATTTACTAAATCCTACCTTTCCAACTCCATCTTCCCCAAAGTTTGCATAATTAACGCTGCACTGTTTAAATTATATTTCCTGTGTCCGGTGTCATTACTATTCCATCTCCTGGCCTACATTTATGTCTTGTGTAAAAACACATGCAGATAACGTAACACAAAGGTGAACAGAAAGGAAAACAAGCTATGTAAAGAGAGGAAGTTACTTATTTCTCTCTCTGTGTTCCTCTAACCATGTCTACATTCTCACAGATATCCACCATCATCTCCACTCACTGGAACATATAAAATCCTAAATGAACACTTCTCAAATTTACAAACTTTATCACTTGGACCTGTGTGTTGTTCTACTAGGTGTCTTTCTGCGTCAAAATTGTTCTTCTCTGTCTCAGGGTCGTGACCGTTTGTGTATCGTCCAAACCGCTCCACGGATGATGCCGTTGCCACTGCCCTTCATTTTGCCCTCACCCACCTGGACAATAAACTCGCGTACAAATGCTGCTCATAGACTTTACTTCAGCATTCAACACAATCATCCCTCAGCACCTTATTGGGAAGTTGAGCCTGCTGGGACTAAACACCTCCCTCTGCAACTGGATCCTGGACTTCCTGACTGGGAGACCTCGGTCAGTCTGGATCGGGAACATCATCTCCAGCACCACCACACTGAACACTGGAGCCCCTCAGGGCTGCGTACTCAGTCCACTGCTGTTCACCTTGCTGACTCACGACTGTGTAGCCATGCATAGATCGAACCATATTATCAAGTTTGCCGATGACACGACCGTGGTGGCTCTCATCAGCAAGAACGACGAGTCAGCATACAGAGAGGAGGTGCAACGGCTAACTGTCTGGTGTAGAGCCAACAACCTTTCTCTGAATGTTGATAAAACTAAAGAGATGGTTGTTGATTTCAGGAGAGCACAGAGCGACCACTCTCTGCTGAACATTGACAAATAACCTGTACAGATCATCAAGAGCAGCAAATTTATTGGTGTTCATCTGTAGAGAACTTCACCTGGTCACTCAACACCAGCTCCTTTTTTTTGTTTGCACTGTCTTTTGTCCTGCACTGTCTTTTGTCTTTTGCCTTGCGTTGTTTGTACCAGTTTGCACAGATACACTTTATGTGACTGAGACTGCTTACTAAGCCCTTAGTTCTGTCTTTGTTTAATGTAGCACCCTGGTCCTGGAGAAACATTGTCTCATTTCAGTGTACTGCAAGTTATATATGGTTTAAATGACAATAAAAGCTTTTTGACTTGGCTTGAATTGACTAATAACAGTGGTGACTTACTGTAAATCTTCTGCAGAACCTAATCATGTTCTCCACTCCTCCTCTCTGCAGAACACTGGGCCGAGTGCTAAAGACGACACGTATGCAGCTCTAGACTCCACAGGCCGGGCAGCTGATGATGTGTATCACACACTTGCAGTAAGTGTTTACTCAAAAAAGTTATTTTTAATATCGTTTATGATGATGAAATGATTATGATTATGAAAATATTTCATTGTTGTAAGTCTGTCCCATTAAACACAGCTTTTTACAATGTGAGCTTTGTACAATGTTTTAGATATTTATAAATACAACAAGGTGTGACCTCTTTGGTTTTTCACAGATTTCTCATCCCAGTCCTCCTGCTGACGCATCCACATCCTCTGATTATTAGAATATTGCAGTGAGTTTGAGCATTTTGATCCCAAAACCACCACTAGATTAAATACTAATTTACTAATAAGTGTTTTATATGAAAATGTGCTACAATACAATGAGGCCGACTCTGTGAGAATCCTGAGACATCTAGAGATCTTCCAGCTCCACTTAGACTCTGTGATACTAAAGAGGAGATGTGAACTCCATGTGATCTTTTACATCAATACAACTTTTATCAGACTGTATATTTATAATCACACCCCCAGTGTCACCCATATGAGGATGAGGTTCCCCTTTGAGTCTGGTTCCTCTCAAGGTTTCTTCCTTTTATTTAAGAGAGTTTTTCCTCCCCACAGTCACCTGAGTCACCTCAGACTTGTTCATTCAGGAAAAATATAAACATATTTAAATATATCTAATATTAATCTTGAATTTTGTAATTATATCAATCTTTATATTATTCTTTATACTAACCTTTTGTTCTATGTTTACGCTCTGTAAAGCTGCTTTGAGACAATGTCAATTGTAATAAGCGCTGTACAAATAAACTTGAATTGAACTGAAACAATACACAGCTGTAACTCCAACAGTACTTTTATATTAATGTATTAATCAGTAAAATTTGGAAAGGCAAACCGGTTCTTAGAAGGTTCGCCAGTGGAACTAAATTTGAATTTCACACATACACACACACACACACACACACACACACACACATACACACACACCAGGGCTCTCAAGTTTTGAAGACAGGCAAGCGTGACATCTATAAAAAAAAAAGAAAGAAAAAGGAAAACAATAATGGGGAGTTGTTCAATTTAGTATTTGTTCAATTTCCATTTATTAATTTGTATGTGTGTGTGTATGTGTGTGTGTGTGTGAGAGAGAGAGAGAGAGAGATTATGACTGGTGGTGTTTATTGTGAGTGTTTGTTACCTTTTTGGACCCCTTTATCATGTGTAATGTTGCTCCCATATAAAACAGTTCAGCACAAGCCCAGACATTTTTAGGGACATGATTGAGGACAATGTCCCGTCCAGAGACGAGTTGTTTTGTGTTGAGTTGTTGTTCAAACCCACCATCAAAAATACCCTCGCTAATGAATGTTTTTTTTTTTTTATTGGTTGTTGCGTTAAATCTTACCCAGATACAAAAGTGCTACAGTATTTTCTGATTGGCTGTTGTGTAGCCTCTTTTTTGATTGGCTGATAAGTGTCAGGCTCGACTAAGAACTCCAGGGGAGACAGATACATTGTGGGCGCTGCGGCTTATTAAATATATAATAAATAGTCAAAAAGTTTTTCAGCGTGAGAAATACGATGTGTGAAGGGAGAGCGTGACAAAAGCCCGACATGAGGGACTGTCACTCTCAATGTGTGATACTTGACAACCCTGCACACACATAAACACACACACACACACACACACACACACACACACATACACATACACACACACAAACGCAGACACAAACACGTGCGCACACACAAACACACATACACACACACACGCACACACACACACACACACACACACACACACACACACACTCTTCCTCTTCCGTCCCTGCCACAGCTCACTGCAACAGATAACAGTTATTAACACAAATCCCCACAGGTGTATAAACTTTACCACTCACTGCCCTCTATTCACAAACCAGCACTCGACCACGGCCACACTTCCACACACTCACAGTGGTTTTGTGTTGTTTGCCATCCGTTGTTTTGCAGATTTTCTTCTGAAAATAAGATGTTTTGTTCATCTCACCTTGCTCTCTTTTCCATGAGGCTGATGATGATGGTTCTTTCCTTAATGATGGTTCTGCTGAATTATTCTCCCTCTGTGCCCATGCTCGTTCATCCTTTTTTAAGTCGTATCTGTATCATTGATGTCTGACACAAGCCTTGCTTCTGTTTCTTTCTTGTTTTTCATGATTTTATTCACAATAATCCTGCTTTCGGTTTCTGCCTGTTTATTGTCTGTTTTCATTCACACATCTCTAAACATTAAGCTGGTCCCAAGCCAGTGGATGTATGTAATCACTTACCTGTTTCATTCAAGTGTCACTAGCAGAGTGACACATGGTGTAGTTCATTATATTAACTATGGACTAACTATTACTATCTATTATATTTATATTCCTGCACAGAACTGTTTTGGGGAAATGTTTTGCTTGTGGTACCTTTTTAGTGAAGACTAAGATAATGTTCTTACTGAAAAAGCTTCTTACTGAAGAGTCCTTGAAACATTTACACTGCTACATGTCAAGGTTTTTCTGTCAAAGTACAAAGTGTTTTGTCTGATTGTTCTGATCATTAAGGGGCTGGTAAATAGTGACCAGTCTCCAGATAGAAAACCACTTTGAGAGCAGAGTTTTAGAAGTAGACGCTCTACTGGCTTCAGGACGACTTTCATGATTTAACGTTTCTCTCGTTGTTTAAGATCTTGATCTTCAGATCGCTCCTGCAGAAGTGACAGAAGGACAATCAGTCGTTCTGACCTGTAAAACCACCTGCAGTCTGACTGATCCAACATTCATCTGGTACAAAAACAGCAGAGATTTAACCACAAACACCAACAAGAACAATGAAGTCCGTCTGCAGTCGGTCAGCAGTGAGGATGCAGGCAGTTATAGCTGTGCTGTAAGAGGATATGAACATCTCCACTCTCCTGTTCAAACCCTCAGAGTCAGATGTGAGCTTTATTTACCTTCTTATATATACTTTATAACCTGATAGTTAATAAAGGAAAACAAAATAAAGTACTGGTGTAAGTAAAGAAAACACAAAGTGACATTGACTGACATTCATAGCTTGAAGCCTGAGATCAGATGACAGTCCCATAGATTAAAGCAAAAGGGGGACATTAATTAACATTAATTATGACCATGAACTGCTTTCCTCACTCGGGTCATGGAACTCTCTAGATCGTCCAAAGAACGTCTCAATGTCCATTAGTCCCTCTGGTGAGATAGTGGAGGACAGTTCAGTGACTCTGACCTGCAGCAGTGATGCTAACCCACCTGTACAGAGCTACACCTGGATTAAGGGGAAGACATCAGTAGGACATGAAAAGACCTACAACATCTCCAAGATCAGCTCTGAGGACAGTGGAGAGTACAAGTGCAAGAGCAGTAATGAAGTCGGACATCAGGACTCCAACAGTGTGACTCTGAATGTTCTGTGTAAGTTAAAGCTGAAGATTTTCTCACAGACAATTAGAGATAAAACTATTATGGATTTACTTTAGTGTTATCATCCTGTTCATTTAGATCCTCCAAAGAACGTCTCAGTGTCCATCAGTCCCTCTGGTGAGATAATGGAGGACAGTTCAGTGACTCTGACCTGTAGCAGTGATGCTAACCCACCTGTACAGAACTACACATGCTTTAAGGTGAAAGAATCATCACCTGTAGGATCTGGACAGAGTTACAGAGCTGTACAGAGTGGACAGTATTACTGTGAGGCTCAGAATAAACACGGCTCTGAGAGATCAGCTGCAGTGTCTGTCACTATTAATGGTGAGGTGATGATTTTTCATTGCTGTGTGATCACTGCTCTGTTCTACATTATGCACTGTGGGTGAGATTTTGAATAATATCTGTGTTTGTGTGTGTGTGTGTGTGTGTGTGTGTGTGTGTGTGTGTGTGTGTGTGTGTGTGTGTGTCTGTCTGTGATTGTGTTTGTACCAGCAGGTACTGTGATTGTGTATGTGGCTGTTGGACTGGGACTTTTTGGGCTCGCAGCTCTTCTCTCTGCACTCTTCTGGCTGAGGTGAGAATATTTGTGCTGATAAATTTATCACTAATGACTCTGAAGATGCTGACGGTGGGTAAATATTTGTCTTTGTGTGAGCAGAAGCAAGAGACAGAAGAAGAAGGTAGATGAAGGTGACAATCAGGTGAGTTATTACAGAAATGTCTGTCAGGTGCTTTGTTCATAACATTACACACCAACAAAATGCAGCTCTGTGCATTAAGGCTCTTGGTGGTGGTTTGTGTGTTTGCATAAAAACAGAATGGTGCAAGAACTCTGTGCTTGTTTCTATTTACTGTTCATCATTAATAGAGTTTGTGACTGTTAGATGCAGGCCATTTTATTTACTATGGGAATTCACCACAGTTTTCATTGTTGTAGTGTACATTCCCCCCAGCGCTAATGTTAAAGAGTCTCTATGTGAACTATATGGGGCGATTAGCAATCTGCAGAATGTTCACCCCAATTTTAGCATCATTTATCAAAATAATGTTTATCATCGCCGGAGATTTCAATCATGCAAATCTCAAGTCTCCGTATATTCTGTATACATCAGTATGTGGACTTTGCAAATACAGAGGAAAACACACTGGATCTTGTTTACACAAACATTCCGGGCGCGTATTGGGCAGAACACCCGCCCTACCTCAGCTATTCAGACCACATCTCTGTTATGCTAATTCCAGCATACAGACCACTCATCAGATCCTCTAAACCGGTTCTGAAGCAGGAGCCACCTCTGCACTTCAGGACTGCTTTGAGGGCACTGACTGGAACATCATCAGGGAGGCTGCAACTGATGGCAATTCCATCAACTTCCGCATGTGGCAGGGCATACAGGCAATCATGAATTACCTGCCTGTGATAGTGATGCCTCCCTCCCATGACTTCTATACTAAATGACTTCTGAACTACTAAATGACCTTTAAATTGTTTAATGTGAGTAACATATTTTGGTTAGCAAGCAAAGGATAAAAAGAATATTGGCCCATTGCTGTAGACAGAACAGGTGTAACTTTTGAACTGTTGAGTTCTGCCCACTACATACAGTAGGTGCTGTAGGCAAAGACAATATTCTCAGGACCCACCACAAAAGCACACTTCACTAGGCTTACACAACACAACTTGTACACCATGCAGGAGTCAGCACACTCTTCATGCTACTCACTCTCATCTCTGTGTGAGTGTGTGTGTGTGTGTGTGTGTGTGTGTGTGTGTGAGAGAGAGAGAGAGAGAGAGAGAGAGAGAGAGAGAGAGAGAGAGAGAGAGAGAGAGAGAGAGAGACTTGCTCACACAAACTCTCACAACCTACTGTACGTAGTTCAATAAACATGAAACATGATGGCTACATAACTGAAATGTGTATTTTTTGATCCAGATCAAATCCAGATAAGATTAAGACACATCAAATTGCTGCTTGCTCGGTGCAAGTTGAAGCCCGAGAGAAGTTTCCCTCTCTCTGTATCGTTCTCTGTATCTGTCCTTCTCTCTGTCTCTCGAGCGAGACAGTGATCGCTGCTTGCATACTGTTGTGAATGCATATTGTATTTATGTCATTTTAATCTTCGGCCAAATCCAACCTGAAACCTGATATTTTCGGTTACTTTCGTACCTTTAGGTCTTTCCTCTGTGTATAAATCCACTACAATGTCACCTAACGTTGTTTCTAGCAACACCACCATTCTGGTTCAAACTCAGTACGGACTGCGCATGCGCGGAAGCTAACGGCTAATTTTACCTCAGCAGGTATTAGCAACATTAGCAAACCCGGTGACTTACAGTAATAAAAAGACAAAATAGGACGCGTTACTTCTATTTATTTTAATATTTTCAAACTCTGATATTACACTTTTTTAGTGTCAACAAAGAGTTTGAAATGTAAAAGAAAAAAAAAATGACATACGAGCACTTATAGCAACTAGTGACTATAATTCATAGATTTAAAAACAATATTCTTTTAATTCTGTTGTATTTTACATATACAGATGTTTATTTCAATTAAGCTTAACCTAAAAAAAAAGAATTGGTCATTTTAAAAATAAAAAAATAAGTCATATTGCTAATATTTTATTTTGGATCACAGAATTTTACAGATGTTCCATAAGAGTAGAGCCCGAACCCAGCGTATAGAGGCTGAGTGAATGTGGTGTGGACTCTGTGGAGGAGCTTCATGGTGTCAGAGACGCTGTAGAAGGACAGAGTTCCTGCACTGTGATCCACATACACTCCTATTCTGGGGGATGATGGAACTCTGAGATCAGTCTTAATGTTGTTGTGATAGAAATACAGAGAAGAAGGAAAAATAGAACAATACAGACACCAGGACTGTTTGTTGCCTCCAAACCAGCACTCATTAATATTTCCTTTCCTCCTGATGTCTTTATATGAGACTGATATGCACACACCATCACCGCTCCACTCCACCTCCCAGTAACAGCGTCCACACACACTCTCCTTACACAACACCTGACACCTGGAGTTAAATCTCTCTGGATGATCAGAGTACTGCTGCTCTCTCTCACTGAGTGTCACTGCTCTGTTCTTCTCAGACAGAATGAGGTGACGATGTGTCGTGTTGGGATCCAGAGTCAGAGAACAGAAATCTAAAATAAAAGAGAAAAACAAACTGAACAATGTGAACATGTTGGGTTTAATTCATTTAAAGGTGTGTGTGTGTGTGTGTGTGTGTGTGTGTGTGTGTGTGTGTGTGTGTGTGTGTGTGTGTGTGTGTGTGTGTGTCTGTGTGTGTGTCTGTGTGTCTGTGTGTATGTTTGTGTGTGTGCGTATGTGTTTATGTTTGTGTGTGTGCGTGTGTGTGTGTGTATGTTTGTGTGTGTGTGTGTGTGTGTGTGTGTGTGTGTGTGTATGTGTGTGTGTCTGTGTGTGTGTGTGTCTGTGTGTATGTTTGTGTGTGTGCGTGTGTGTGTGTGTATGATTGTGTGTGTGTGTGTGTGTGTGTGTGTGTGTGTGTGTGTGTGTGTGTGTGTGTGTGTGTGTGTGTGTGTGTGTGTGTGTGTGTTACACATACAATGCAGAAAATCATCTCTACTCTTTGGTTCTGAGGGTAAAATTATCTGAAGTTCTGCAGCTGTGGAGACACAGAAACAAAATGGAGATGGAAAAATCAGGTGCCGTAAAAAAGACTGAAACAATTTAAAGTGACAGAATTTCTGTCTGATATTTAATCAGTGTTTTATTTTAGACAACACATTATCAGGACCATTTCTCTCACCACGTCCAGGGATGTTGATGAATTCCTCCTGGAAGATTTCCACGAGTCTCTTTTTCAGGTCAGAGAGAGATTTCTTCACTCCATCAAATGAGAGATGTTGACTGACAGTGATGCTGGATGTGTCGTCATGTCCAGAAGAGACACGAAGAGACTGGAAACTCTACAGAGAGAAAGAAGAACAACATAGAGAAGGAGAAAGGTGGAGAAATATACACATTATATATACAGGTGTGTGTGTGTGTGTGTGTGTGTGTGTGTGTGTGTGTGTGTGTGTGTGTGTGTGTGTGTGTGTGTGTGTGTGTGTGTGTGTGCATGTGTGTTTGTCTGTGTACTGTATGTTTCAGACAGTGTGGGTTACCTGGAGGAAATGGATGTGATCATGTGTGTGTGTGTGTGTGTGTGTGTGTGTGTGTGTGTATGTTTCAGACAGTGTGTGTTACCTGGAGGAAATGGATGTTTGTGTGTGTGTGCGTGTGCGTGTGTGTGTGTGTGTGTGTGTGTGTGTGTGTGTGTGTGTGTGTGTGTGTTTCAGACTGTGTGTGTTACCTGGAGGAAATGGATGTTTGTGTGTGTGTGTGTGTGTGTGTGTGTGTGTGTGTGTGTGTGTGTGTGTGTGTGTGTGTGTGTGTGTGTGTGTGTGTGTGTGTGTATGTTTCAGACAGTGTGTGTTACCTGGAGGAAATGGATGTGATCATGTGTGTGTGAAAGCTTCTCCATCTCAGTGACTCTCCTCTGAAGATCATCAATCTCCTGCTCCAGTTGCTCCAGGAGTCGTTCAGCTCGACTCAGTTCAGCCTTCTCCTGAGCTCTGATCATCTCCGTCACCTCCGAGCGCTTTTTCTCCATGAAGCTGATCAGCTCAGTAAAGATCCTCTCATTGTCCTCCACTGCTGTCTGTGTACTGAGCTGTTAGGAGACACACAACACATGAAGGTCCATTTAAAGCTCATCTCTCATTCTCTCTCTTACTGGGACTCTAAATGTCTCCATGTTGTCCATGTTGTGTGTGTTTCTAGGAGCAGCTCTGTCTCTGCTCACTGCTCACCTTTATAGTGTTCACAGCCTGTTTCAGCTCCTGCACCTTCTTCTGCTTCTCCTGGAGTCTCTGCTGGAATTTCAGCTGCTCCTCCTGTAGCTCATTCTGAGGAAAAATAAAAGACATTTCACTGTTTATAAACTTTACGAGCAGTTTATACAGAGTGTATGAGCTCAGTGTTTGAACACTAACTGCACAGAAAGGGTTAAAGTTCACTCGGGTTCTACCGGAGCACCTTATTAAATAGAACACTGGATGTTGGCTGTTACAAAGTTCATAGTTAAACACGGAAATATATTTTAGTCTTTAATGAATATACTTGGGTTCCTTTGGGTTACATCACAATTAACAACAAAAGATGTATCGATTTTTTTCTTTTTTAATAATAATATATCCAAAGCTTGAAAGTTTAATATGAACCCTAAGTTGTAGCTTCTGCTTGGAAACCTTCAGCCACTTTACATTAGAAATATAAATTGTATGAACTGACTGAATAGATGAGACTTGTATTTCTCACCTCTTTCTCACTTCTGTAAGCTTTAACTGAGACGGTGTCGTGGCTTTTATGTTCATCCGTCATACACAGATAACAGATGAAGCTTTGGTCAGAACGACAGAAGATCTTCAACACTTCATCATGTTCAGAGCAGATCTTCTCTTGTAGATTTCCAGAAGCTTCCACTAACTTGTGCTTTTTCAAAACAGGAATTTCAAGATGAGGTTTGAGATGAGTTTCACAAAACGAAGCCACACACACCAGACAGGACTTGACAGCTTTGTGTTTTCTCCCGGTGCAGAAATCACACTCCACATCTCCAGGTCCAGTGTAACAGTGATCAGGAGAAGCAGCTTGAACTTCAGTCTTCTTCTTCAGTTTCTCCACCACTTCAGCCAGCATGTTGTTTCTGTGTAGAACAGGCCTTGGTGTGAAAGTGTCTCTGCACTGAGGACAGCTGTAGACGTCCTTCTGATCCTCCTGATCCCAGCAGTCATTAATACACACCTTACAGAAACTGTGACCACAGGAGAGAGTCACCGGATCCTTCAGGAGATCCAGACACACTGAACAGATGAACTGATCCACTGAAAGCTGATCTACTGAAATACTCGCCTCAGCCATTTTTCTGAACTCAAAGTTTCGTTTATGTTGAAATGAACTTCCTGGTTCTGTGTGTGTATGAGAGAGAGAGAGAGAGAGAGAGAGAGAGAGGGAGAGGGAGAGGGAGAGGGAGAGGGAGAGGGAGGGGAGGAGCAGCACAAGGACATAGAGCTTATAAACGCCCCTTTTTTTAACTGTTTCTTCTCCCTCTAACCCCCTTCTATCATACACACTGTGTCAGAGAAATCTGCTTTTGGAAGTTGAACGTAGGCTGATGATATGTTTTGAGCGTAAAGTGAATATTTAATATGTTTTCCTGGAACTTACTTACTTCAATGCATTTTAAAATGAATATTAATTTAACTCTCCTATTTTCCTCCTATGCAAATTAGGAGCACAGAGTCAACTTGATCTTGTCTGTTTTGACTGCTTATAAAAAATGAAGTATATATGAATGCCATTTTTTTCACCTTTTTATTCTGTCTTGTTTACAACATATTAACATATATTTTGCAAAAAATATATATTTGGTACAATAAACTTTTTTTATATACAGAAATGCCTCATTTTTTAGTTAAAAAAAACAGAAATTTTGAATTCTTTTCACTATAGAGGCACAAAAGTTGCTGCACAATTACAGGCTGGTATTTTTCAAAGGCAGGAGATTTTGACCATTTTTAATGTCAGCAAATAATAAAACCTGTTTTTTTTTCCAGGCCAAATTGACTTAAATGCTTATAAATAAAAAAAATTCTTCAATGATCACCATTTTGTGTGTAATATCTATTTTGCCCACCTGATGTCATCTGATCAACCAACAATAGGCTACACACAAGTGTGAAATATTTACAAATGAGTAGCTTTTGTTTTGTCTGGAGGCCTAATGAATTGCAATGCTCAATGCTTGTGTGTGTGTGTGTGTGTGTGTGTGTGTGTGTGTGTGTGTGTGTGTGTGTGTGTGTGTGTGTGTGTGTGTGTGTGTGTGAGTGTGTGTTTTGGGTGCGTGTGTTAGTGAACATTTTATGTGGGCATTTTTGTGTCTGTTCATTGCACTGAAAATGACCCTGGAGGATCCAAAACGCATATTATATACTGGTCTGAACACATAGTTCAATGAAAATATACAAAATTAATTTTACTTGCAAAGTTCATGTTTGGAACAACCCTGGTAAATTTCAGGCAAATATGTGGAAGAAAGCCCAAGTTATGACACTTTAACCTTTTATAAAACTTCCAGCAGGGTCAGATAGACCCGAGGAAAATATAATTCAATATTCAATTAAAGTTTATTTGTATAGCGCTTTTTACAATAGACATTGTCTCAAAGCAGCTTTACAGAACATAAACATAGAGCAGAAAAAGAATTAACAGAATAAAAAATCTAGATTATTATTAGATATATATAGTTCACAATCTGTATGTATTTATCCCCCTATGAGCAAGTCTGAGGTGACTCAGGCAGCAGTGGCAAGGAAAAACTGCCTTAAATTGGTAAAGGAAGAAACCTTGAGAGGAACCGGACTCAAGGGGGAACCTCATCCTCATATGGGTGACACTGGGGGTGTGATTGTAATATACAGTCAGATAAATGTTGTATTGGTGTAAGGATCATGGACTTCTGATCTCCTTAGTATCACAGAGTCCAACTGGTGATGTCTCAGGATTCTTAGAGTCGGCCTCGGCTCAGTGGACGTCCAAAGGCTTCGTCCCACAGAGGACGTCGGGAGCTGGTATAATGTCTGGATGCCTCGGGATGGGTACAAAGAGAGAAGCAGTGGAGAGGGATTAACATATCTGCTGTTCATAAAAATGTGCAGGTCTGATGTACTGGTGCATGATATTATGGGATGTATTATGTGTACGCCTGACTAAAGAGATGAGTTGAGTTTTTAAAATATAAGGGTTAAGTAATGAGTAATAAAATGGAATGACACAGAAAAAGTACTGAACACGTAAAGAAAGGGAAATGCAAAAAGACATGGAAAGCCAAGACACCAGCTGAAATCCATCAGTAATCAGAAAGCAATCCCAATTCCTCTTGTCAGTGGAAATTAATATTATAGCATTAATGGGGCCATAATCCGGAAGTGAAAAGAGCTTCATCTCTCCATAGACCGCCCATGACCAGGTGATCCTCACAAGATTTCTCACAGAGGTGTGAACAGAATTATCAGAAAAGTTGTCCAAGTGCCAAGGACCACTCGTGGAGAGCTTCAGAAAGACCTGGAATTAGGAGGTACAATTATTTACCAAAGGAAAAAGTAGTCTGTGAAGTTTGGAGTGGGAACATCATGGTGTGGGGCTGTTTTTCAGGATACGGCACTGGCAAACTAAATGGAAAAATGTACATGCTTGATAAAAATCTGCTGCCATCTACCAGGATGCAGAAGAAACCAAGGTAGACATTACAGCAGGACAACTGTCAGAACCCGGTCGGAGGTGGAATGGAGACAGACCCGTACGCAGGATAGCTTCAAATGCAAGGGGTTTAATACATGAGGAAGACAAACATAAACCACACTACACAGGGAACTAACATTATTATTAATGAAGCCACGCTGCCTAAGGCAACGCGGCTCACATATATACAGACAGGGACAATCACACACAATGGGGAACAGGTGTGATGACCGGGAGGAGCAGACGTGGACGGGGCAATCACGTGACACAAACAAACACAAATGCACATGGCCATAAGTCTGCGCTGATCCCTGACAACAACAATACTAAGAAACCTCTCAATTGGTTCCAGAAAAAGAAAATTAAGCTACTATGTAGAACAGATTTGCCAATAACCGGATTGAATCCAATAGAAAAAGATGGAAATGAATTGGAAATGGAAAGAACTAGAACTCAGAGTTCATAGAAGTGGCCCAAGGAACCTTCAAGATGTAAAGAGTGTTTGTGTGGAAGAATGGGCCAGAATCATACCCGAGTAATACATGTGACTAGTTTCTCCATACAGGAGCCGTGTTTATTCCATTTTATTACACATAACTTAATTTCTGAACTTAATTGTATTGTTGTCTTTGTATCTCTGGATTATTTGGGTTGTTACTGACATCTGGTGAAAATTTCATGTCAACAGCAGCTTTAGAAATATATTTACTGAGAAAAATGGTGACAGGTTCGATACTTATTTTACCCGCTGAACATAAATAAAACAATGAAAACTTTAGAATGAATTAGTCGTGATGTTACTTAGTGTATATTCCTCATTGTATATTGGTCTATGACAAATGACTACAGAATATTTTACAGATATTTGTGCTTATACTGGGGGCACGATGGCTTAGAGGTTAGCACGTTCGCCTCACACCTCCAGGGTCGGGGGTTCGAATCCCGCCTCCGCCTTGTGTGTGTGGAGTTTGCATGTTCTCCCCGTGCCTCGGGGGTTTGTAGTATTTCGATAATGAACCATCCAGCGGTGAGAGTGATGAGCACGAAGTCACCGAGATGACAAAATGGAGGAACCGTAAGAGGAACCAGACTCAGACAAGCCGCTGGAAGCTTCATCTGTTATTTGTGTCCTGTTTATTCTGTTACAGCAGGGAGACACAGGTCCTGTCTGGTTTGGTGAGCTCACTTCAAGGAATGTGGTGTCTTATTTTTTGTATTTTTATTGTATATTTAATTGTATATGTATGTATGTATGTATGTATGTATGTATAATTAAAAAAAATATATTAGATATTAGACTTGATTAGACTTCTGATTAGATATTCATGCACCAGTGTGTCATAACCAGCAGAGGGCAGTATTGGTACATTTAGTACTGGAGTGTGAACGGTCAGAATCAATCAGCAAGAATCCAAATTACAATCAGATAGAATTAGGATCAATCTCTATTAGAATTAAACATCGATAAGAATCAGAAATCTGAATTAAAATCTATTCATCTGTGTTACGGTTTCGCTCTCAGAGATGCTGAGCTTTCACAGAGCTCCAGAAACACAGAGATGCTCAGCAGCTGACATCAGCTTCACAACAGCAAGTTCACAAGCTGAATTTAATGAACTGTGACACAGAAATCATCAGACTTTTAATAGCTCCATGAACTTCAGTTCTATTTATAATTCATTCATTCATTCATCTTCTACCGCTTATCCGAACTTCTCGGGTCACAGGGAGCCATCGGGCATCGAGGCAGGATACACACTGGACGGAGTGCCAACCCATCACAGGGCACACACACACTCTCATTCACTCACACACACACTACGGATAATTTTTCCAGAGATGCCAACCAACCTACCATGCATGTCTTTGGACCCGGGGAGGAAACCGGAGTACCCGGAGGAAACCCCCGAGGCACGGGGAGAACATGCAAACTCCACACACACAAGGTGGAGGCGGGAATCGAACCCCCAACCCTGGAGGTGTGAGGCGAACGTGCTAACCTCTAAGCCACCGTGTCCCCCTCTATTTATACTAATTAAGTAATTAATTGAATAAACTTGCTTTAACCAAAAGACAGATTTAGGGCAAGGGGTAAAGCCTTAAGCCAGACACAGTGGTGACATCAGGTTTATGATCAGTCCAAATCGGTTTGCAGGTTCACAGTAATGTATAAAACAAACAAGACAAACACTTTTGAACTTGGGTCAAAAAATGTTCAACAAATTATGTTAGGTTTTTGTTTTTTATTGCTATGTTAAGTTCCTTAAATGCTCAGTATTTATCAGCTTTACTGGGGTGCAGCTTCAAACTGTTTAAGTTCTAACTTAAAAAGAAAAACAACTTTTTGCTAAAAATTTGCAGATCATGTATTAAATGTGCTTCTGCGTGATCTGCAGACGTGTCGGTCTTCACACACACACGTCCGATTTTAACCCACAACACACCTAGTAAAGTCACCTGCTGACTCGCATGCAGCTCTGCTTAGCAAATCTGTGGCCTACAGACAAGAAGGAAAGGTGCGAAAGTCACTTTGGATTAAAAGCGTCGTTTTCGTTATTCGGTGTTTATGCTGCATAACGCCATTTTCACCACGTAAGCGAATCGCAAACAAGCTCGATTTAATTACCACTGCATCATCTGCCTCCAATTAGGGTAGGGACTTCATTATGTGCTGAATCCTTCAATCTGCATTCCTACACCAGCAACAAAAAAAACACACTCCGTGTTCATTGTGGATCAGTTCCCAGTTTGACAGAGTGGTAAATTAGAGTTATTGATCACAGACAAGTTGCAGTCGTGCGTCTCGATGAGATCGGAGCATCGTGCTTTATCCTCGTCCGTCCTTTCCTTTACTTTATCCTTTAGCTTACAACCGTTTGATTGTTCTGAAATGTTCTGAAATCTCCGAACTGAACCGAACCGAACCGAACCGAACCAAACTGATCGTTTAATTATTAAACAGATTAATAACACCTGTTCTTACAATTCTGTGTAATAATCATTGTTTGCTTTTTTGATTTTAAAAGGAAATGAAATCATTGCAACACGAGTCGTCTTGTGGCTGATTGCTCGAGTAGTAGTTTGTAGTTTCAGGTCGTTCCCTGTTGAAGAAGCCCTGCGGCGTCTGTACCACCTGAGATGCTGAAGACTTTCTACACCTGCACCATTGAGAGCGTCCTGACGGGCGGCGTCACCTCCTGGTTCGGGAACAGCGCCATGCAGGACAGACGAGCCTCCAGAGGGTGGTGCGGTCAGCTGAACGTACTGTACCATCCATCCATCCTTCCCGCAGGCCATTTGGGGTTTAAACCAGGAAACACACAGGATATAGTACTGGACCTCTCTCCATCTTTACCGTTTTTCTGCACACCTTTTTTGCACGATGTCACTTTAACCCTGGACTGTCACAGCACAGTGTGCAGTGCATACACTTTATACACACCATACTGCACACAGACACTTTATACGCTTTATACACACCATACTGCACACAGACACTTTATACACACCATACTGCACACAGACACTTTATACACACCATACTGCACACAGACACTTTATACACTTTATACACACCATACTGCACACAGACACTTTATACACACCATACTGCACACAGACACTTTATACACACCATACTGCACACAGACACTTTATACACACCATACTGCACACAGACACTTTATACACACCATACTGCACACAGACACTTTATACACACCATACTGCACACAGACACTTTATACACTTTATACACACCATACTGCACATAGTGCCACTTTATACACTTTATACACTTTATACACACCATACTGCACACAGACACTTTATACACACCATACTGCACACAGACACTTTATACACTTTATACACACCATACTGCACATAGTGCCACTTTATACACTTTATACACTTTATACACACCATACTGCACACAGACACTTTATACACACCATACTGCACACAGACACTTTATACACACCATACTGCACACAGACACTTTATACACACCATACTGCACACAGACACTTTATACACACCATACTGCACACAGACGCTTTATACACACCATACTGCACACAGACACTTTATACACACCATACTGCACACAGACACTTTATACACACCATACTGCACACAGACACTTTATACACACCATACTGCACACAGACACTTTATACACACCATACTGCACACAGACACTTTATACACACCATACTGCACACAGACACTTTATACACACCATACTGCACACAGACACTTTATACACACCATACTGCACACAGACACTTTATACACACCATACTGCACACAGACACTTTATACACACCATACTGCACACAGACACTTTAAGGACAATCACTAAAACCATACACATTTATGTATATACATTATTTTTCACATATATTTTCATATTTTTATATTTCATATAGTTTTTATATAGTTTATACTTTATTTATCTACATCCTTTTGGTTATATATTAGATCCCTGATTGCATTCCTTTTTCCTTTCATGCTTGAATACCGGACAGACGAATGCATTTCACTGCATGTTGTATGGTGTGTGTGTGTGTGTGTGTGTGTGTGTGTGTGTGTGTGTGTGTGTGTGTGTGTGTGTGTGTGTGTGTGTGTGTGTGTGAGACAAATAAGATTTGATTAGACAATTAAGTGTTTGTTGTCATCACTGACCATCATGATGACAATGACATGGTGTACAAGCATAAACATCGTGTTTCTATTGAACATTTAACACTGATTTGTTTTGGAGAGCAGAGATAATGTGCTTTATGATTAATTCTCTCTCTCTCTCTCTCTCTCTCTCTCTCTCTCTCTCTCTCTCTCTCCGATAAGATCAAGAATTTTAATTGATTTTAATTTTTACAAAAGTACAAACAATGTTGATGGTTTTAATGTGTGTGGTGTTGGGAGAATGCTTTGTGCTCTGTGCAGGAAGGAGAACTGAACTTTTCCCCAGAGTTCAACTGATCACCCATGTTTTAATCAATGTAGAAGCCATCTTAACATCTTTATCTATCTATCTATCTATCTATCTATCTATCTATCTATCTATCTATCTATCTATCTATCTATCTATCTATCTATCTATCTATCTATCTATATATAATTTATTTATTAAGTCGCCATGAATTTTAATGATATGTGACTTGTGTAAATAAAGTGTCGAAAAAGTCAAAAGTCTCTCTCTCTCTCTCTCTCTCTCTCTGTTTCTCTCTCTCTCTGTTTCTCTCTCTCTCTGTGTTTCTCTGTTTCTCTCTCTCTCTCTCTGTTTCTCTCTCTCTCTGTTTCTCTCTCTGTTTCTCTCTCTCTCTCTCTCTGTGTTTCTCTCTCTGTTTCTCTCTCTCTCTGTGTTTCTGTTTCTCTCTCTCTCTGTGTTTCTCTCTCTCTCTCTCTCTGTGTTTCTCTCTCTCTCTCTCTCACACACACACACACACACACACACACACACACATTCATTCTCTGTATTTCTGAATAAAATCATAACGAGCATTTTTATTATTTATTTTTTCCCCACTGTATTTTCAGCCAAACCTTTAGATCACATTCTGGTCCGTTTTTCTCTCCTAGAATCCTGTTCTGTTTCTGCTACCAGACTGACAAATACATCTGATTTGGTCTTCACAAATCGTCCGTAGTCTCGAAGGCCCCACAAAGGACACGTCCGTGTAAAAATATGACCTTGAAATCGATGAAAATCGATAATGTTATGGAGGTAAAAACAACGACAATCTCGGCAACGAGGATCAGAATGAGACGAATAAGCAGAAGATAAACACAGAGTATAAACACACCTGAGAGGGTTGACTTTATAAAGTCAGCCTTGATTTGATCTTTATTTCCGGTTAAATCACAGCTAACATTAGCATGATGACTGAATTCATCAACACCCCCCACCCACCCACCCCCATTCAGCACATCTATCTATCTATCTATCTATCTATCTATCTATCTATCTATCTATCTATTTATTTAGCCATCGCTGTTAAAGAAAAAAAAAAAAAAAGCATCAAGTGAAACTACAAAAGACATTTTTTTCTCTCAGGACACTTATCCAATAATATTTAAAGAAATACTGACAAATTCGTCGTCGCTTCTGAAACACTTTCCGTCCCAAAAGAAAAGTCGGTTGGTGTTCGATTTTTTTTTTATCCCTTAATAATCTATAAATCATCCCTTAATTTATAAACACGACGTGTTAATCGTTCTGTTCGATTTCTTCTTGCAAACCCTTCATGAAGAAGCACTGAAAAGAAACAACATGTCATTCGATCTTTTTCTAAGATCCTCCTGTCGAGGTTTCGGCGTCTGGGCCGTATTCAGAGTCGAGTTTTGTGTCGTCTTGCCTCTTTAATATCCACGGAAACGTTTCTTTTGTTTTGTTTTTCCTGCATAAAATCACCGCAGTCGGAGTCACCGATCTTCACAACAAAAGCACGCAGTCTAGCAGGTTTACAGTTTCAGTCTGTGGGACGTCTTGGATTCATCGAGATGAAAAACAATATAAAAAAAATGCTCTGATCGAGTGCTATTTTATACACACTGAATAATGGAAAAGATTATTTTAATTTCATTTCACAACAAAGCAAAAAAACTTCTATTTCCTTCTTTAATCTGGATTTTTTTTATTTTATTTTATTTTTTTTATTTTAGCTTCGTGCTTGTGTTTAAAGGCATGATTGCTGTACAACGTCCTGGATACCATTACTAAAGAAAAATGACTTGCACGATTTGTGAAATCGATAAAGCAGCCAGAAAAGTGACAGATCGCTGTTTAACTCCAGTCTAATAAGGTGAAACTTTGCCCACGTTAATATCAATGCGACGTTCGGACTTAAAGGTGGGGTCTCCGTTGTTTGAGAAATGCTTCAGAAAAGTGCAAACAAAACAAAAATCAAAACAGACGTGTAGCCGATGAGCAGAAAGGGGCGGGGCTTGTCGATATGGGCGGAGAGAGCGTTCTGTGCGCATGTGTGACGTTAGCAGAAAGCGGTTTTAACATCGACATGGAGGATAAAAACAAAGAAAGAAAGAGAAGAAAGACTTACGATAAGGACAAGAAGTAGGACGTGTTAATATAGGATCAGCTTTCCAGCGCTGGAGAGAACTGAAACAGAGCTAAACCTTTCACGGCACAACACACAGTACTACAAAAACACATTTGTATTACCATAGTATTACTCACTGAGGCCAACAGGTTCCGCCATAATACTTGTCTGGGTTATACTTGTCTGGTGTATGTGTGGGCGGAGCTATCGGTACAGGGGTGGGACCCATTTGGGTTAGGGGCGTGTTTGTTTTGGTGATTTCAAATGTCAACATTGGCTTTCAAACAACGGAGACCCCACCTTTAAGGTCGACTCTGAATACGACCTTCAGTGGGTTGAAGGTCACAACCTCAAATCTCAGGAGCTTCACAGCACCACCTCAAGCGTTTTTTTTTTTTTCAATGTGATCTGAGATGTAAATCTACAGTTTTTTTTATTATTATTATTATTGCAAGAAACCTGAAATCCTACAATTCCTCACTTCCTTTGAACTGTAGTGAGATTCGAGCTCAACAGCATCGACCTTCAGCAATACAATCGTGAAGCATCAACATAAACAACGATTAGCAGCAGCAACGCACGCCTGCCCTTCTCCTGCTGAGACTTATTACATTCTTATAAATAACACATCTTTATTGTGAACAATGATTATTTTCGATGTTTTTTGTACTTTTCTGTTCACCGAAGCGTCCGTCCCTCTTCAGAGATGACTTCCCTGTTCTTTGGCAAGTCCGACATCCCGTCCATCTCCTTTATATTCGTAGATATGAAGCACCAGTAAAATAAAACGTCACCTTAAATTAGCGCAGCTGTGACACGGTTTCTTCAATAAATCATTGTTTTACGTATTACAATCATTTATACGATCTTCTTTCCCCCTTTTTTTTGTTCCTCTACTCTACCATTAACCTTTAGTTACATTCTTCATAGTTCTTATCGGATATCTTGATGAGCTCTGTAGAGGGCGTGGTCACCTCAGAGCCGTGGACCAATCAGGGCGAGGGCTGTGTGTTGGCCTCCAGCAGCTCCAGGAAGAGTTTGTGCATGGGAATCCGGCCGTCCTGCTTGATGCTGCAGAAATACTGCACCGCCTTAGCCGAGGTCTGCCGCAGCAGCGGGAGGGTCATGATCAGTTTGCCCGCCCGCCGCGGGTCATCACCATGGCGATGCTGTTCGTAGTCCTGTAGAGCTTCGTGCACGCAGTCCTGCAGCCTCTGCACTGCCTCGACATCCTCGATATGCATAGAGTCTATGCAGAAATAAACATCTTGGTTAACAAATATGATCAAATGTATTGGTAGCTAAAGCGTCGCTGAATTCACCCACTTCCTGGCCGTGATGTGGACTGTATGTTCGTACCCGAGTTTGCGAGTGCGATGGCCTTGAGTGTGACGAACTCCTCCCTCTCCAGGCCCATAGCTCTGTACTTCCTGACGAGCTGCAGTATGGCCACGTGGAGCTCGAGCAGACCGGTTCTTTTCGCCTGCTCTGTGTCCATCACGTAATCCTCGGCGAACACCAGGCTGTCCTGAGCGTCCAGAGAATGGAAGACCACACGCAGGATCAGGATCTCCATCCATGCGCTCTGCAGGAGACGCATCTGGTCTGGAAGAGAAAGACTGGAGAAACCTGGATGAAGAAAAAAGAGAGAGAGAGAGAGAGAGAGAGAAAGAGAGAGAGAGAGAGAGAGAGAGAGAGAGAGAGAGAGAGAGAGAGAGAGAGAGAGAGTGTATGTTGTTATTGAGCTATGAAAAGTGCTTTGATTTAAGCTAGCATGCGATGCTCGTGTGTGATAATCGACTTTTGACTACAGTTTCCAACCCTTTCTTTAAGAACAAGCAAAGCATGATGGGCGCAATGAATCTGCTGATCTATACCGTGCACACACACACACACACACACACACACACACATACACACACAAATGCATGATCACTCACACACCTGGTTTGGGGGACTTTGTTTTGTAAGCATTACTTTATAGGTGAGTGTCAACATAAAAACAGGTGCCAGCCCCTTTAGAGTGTGTGTGTGTGTGTGTGTGTGTGTGTGTGTGTGTGTGTGTGTGTGTGTGTGTGTGTGTGTGTGTGTGTGTGTGTGTGTGTGTGTGTGTGTGGTTATTTCTGTTGTGAGTGCATGTTATGTACTTATCGCTGATAAAGCAGATAGATATAGAGAACAAACGCTCATGTCGACACGGTTAGCAAAAAAGATGGTTCGGCTTGGGGTTAGTGTGTGTGTGTGTGTGTGTGTGTGTGTGTGTGTGTGTGTGTGTGTGTGTGTGTGTGTACCTGGAAGATGTTTGGCCCAGCCAATGTTCAGCACTAGTTCACGATCGGCAAGATCACACAATGTGGTCAAAGCTTTGATGTCATCATCGGGGAGGGCGGGGTCAGGCATGGCATACACCTTCTCTGGCTCCGCCCCCAACAGGTGAGACACCACCTTGTTCTCAGCAGTGTAGGACTCTAAGGATCACACACACAGTTTAGTCTCAGTGAAGGTGTGTAGTGAAAGAATAGTGAAAACGTGTGTGTGTGTGTGTGTGTGTGTGTGTGTGTGTGTGTGTGTGTGTGTGTGTGTGGTACCTGTGCGTATTCTCTTAAGTGTCTGTGGTAACTGCATGCTGAGGTAAGAGTTGCTGTCGGAGCCTATGGTGCGTTTGTATTTCTGACGACCTCCTCGAACTCTGTCTAGTCGTACACCTTAACACACACACGCACACACACATACACACACACACACACACACACACACGCACACACACACGCACACACACACGCACACACACGATTAGCACACTCTGGGAATCACATGATCAATCGAGAAATGCACATCATGGGCATTACACAAAATAATGCAGTGTAACACAATCTGCAATTACAAATGTGTGTGTGTGTGTGTGTGTGTGTGTGTGTGTGTGTGTGTGTGTGTGTGTGTGTGTGTGTGTGTGTGTGTGTGTGTGTGTGTGTGTGTGTGTGTGTGTGTGTGTGTCCCCTTCAGTTAAAGCTGCATTATGTTTAAAATCAGGTGTGAGATTAATTGGATTGCATTATAACTATTGATCTGCGGCGTCGCCTTCGATTAAACCTTGATGAGTGTCTTGGGTTTTACATTTATGAGCCCCCCCCACCCCCCCCACCCCCTGTATATCTCTTATCTCTCCTTCCCTCTGTCTGCCTGTTTCTATCTATCTATCTATCTATCTATCTATCTATCTATCTATCTATCTATCTATCTATCTATCTATCTATCTATCTATCTATCTCTGTCTGTTTCTATTATTCTATGTATGTATTCCTTTTTGTTGTAATTTCTTTTTATCGCTCACTGTCTATCGTTCTCTCTGCTCGTCTGTCTTTCTTTTCAATTTTTAAGCTTTCTCTTGTTATCTCCTCAGCAGACCAGACAGCATCAGCCTCATGTAAGGGGTGTGGCTTTCATGTAGGAGGTGTGGTCTAAATGTATAAGGCGTGTCCTACATATAGGAGGTGTGGTCTAATTGTATGAGGCGTGTCCTACATATAGGAGGTGTGGTCTAAATGTATGAGGCGTGTCTTATATGTAGGAGGTGTGGTCTAAATGTATAAGGCGTGTCCTACATATAGGAGGTGTGGTCTAAATGTATAAGACGTGTCCTACATATAGGAGGTGTGGTCTAAATGTATGAGGCGTGTCTTATATGTAGGGGGTGTGGTCTAAATGTATGAGGCGTGTCTTATATGTAGGAGGTGTGGTCTAAATGTATAAGGCGTGTCTTATATGTAGAAGGTGGTGTCTGAATACAGAGACATCGTAGGGGTATCCTATCATGCCGGAGGTGTGGTCTAAAAGTAGGAGGCATGGCCCTAAATGTAGCTAGGGAAGTACTGTCATAATACTTGGTTTAACTTTTTTCTACTGTACACACACACACACACACACACACACACACACACACACACACACACACACACACTCACCCTCTCGCAGCATGCCCACTTTGATGCACTTGGTGAAGCGACAGGCCTGGCAGGATTTCCTCCTCCTCTTAGTAATCTCACACTCACTGCTCGCCGGACACGTGTATTCAATACTGCCTAGAGAGAGAGAGAGAGAGCGAGAGAGAGAGAGAGAGAGAGAGAGAGAGAGAGAGAGAGAATTAAGTTAACGAATTACATCAGATCCTGCAGTACAGCTCTAGAGGTTTTATTTTTATACCCAAACCTTGAATAGTACGCTTGAAGAAGGCCTTGCAGGCTTCACAGGACGCCACACCGTAATGAAACCCAGACGCGACGTCTCCACACACCAAACACATGCGCTTGGGCCCCGAACTCGCTTCAAACTCATGCTTCATCTGCAGCTCGGGAACCGAATCGGACCTAAGCTCTGCCCCTGAGGTGTGATATGAACCTGGCGAGGCCACGGCCCCATGGTAACTCCGTGTTAGCGAGCCGTAGCTGTCCGACGACGATCCTTCGGGGCTGTGCTGCATCACGGAGGCGGGGCTCGCAGGCTCGGCCTTAATGAAGGTGGGGCAGTGACCACTGATGGGCATCATATCCAGGTAGCTGCAGAGGGAAAAAATATTGTTACTGTTTTTTGCAGCACGTCGGAAATCCATGAAAAAACATTTCCGTCATGTCAGCTGGAAATTCAGCTACAAATGCAGAAAAATGACAGGAACCTCTTTGCGCTAGAGGCTAGGCGGCTTCGTTCTCAGAGGAATCACCTCCCACTTTCCCATATCTGCATTCCACTTGTGTTTACAGTACACACACACACACACACACACACACACAAGCCCACAACACAACACACACCATATCAAACCACAACCAAAACACTATTACCAGACAATACCGTGTTAATATTATACATGTCCATTAGCAATGCGAACCAGATGGGACGCACCACCCCCATCTGTCCTCACACAACAAACACAATCACACACACACATTACACACAACTACACACACACACACACAACACGACTCACTCCACAAACACACTACAACACACACACACACACACACACACACACACACACACTTCTGGAAAGCCGCCAGTAACATGAGGCTGAAGCTGATTTGGCTTTTCCGTGGGAACTAGCCGATTTAGACCTGACTGACCTGGACGGCAAATCCCTACGTCCTCTTTCACCACTTCTGCCTGCGAAACACTCGAACACACAGCACACACAAGGACACACAGCACACACACACACACATCAGCACACACACAATCCACCACAACACACCACACACACACACATATCATACACACACACACATCTATAATTTTACCGCATGCAATCAATCACTCACTCCATGGTTTCATTTCACGTGTTGTTGTAAATCTCCCACAATAGAATGATATGTTTCCTTTCCTTCTTCATCGGTTCCTAGCCTAGCAGTTCTACTCTTTGAGTTAGAAGTAACAAACCATTAACAAAACTCCCTGTGTTTTAGTACCACCTCGACCACCTAACGACACACTTAGCGCACGTCTGCGTTCTACAAAATGTTGAAAATAAGAGGAATGGTGTCACAGATTTGTTTTCGTCACTCACAGCGTGAGGTCCACGCCTCATCTAGCTACCATCAGACCCTCACTGATTGACGTTTACCTTTGTGTTCGAGGTTGATGACAATCAGTCGTCCCATCCGCGTCTCTTCACCATCCTTCCTTTAGCAGATAAGTCACACTATGGTGTTATTTTGTGTGCGTCTAGAACCTTATCGGTCGCGCTCTGACGCTCCAACGACGACTTTATAATCTACGTCGCGTTTCTCGACTCTTTCCTCGTTCCTCGCTTTGTTCGTCGCTCGAGTCTTGTGTAAACCGTAGTGCGATGTTGTATGCGTCTGCGGTGTAACTGCGTGTTTGCTAGTTCCACTTTCCAAATTGCCATCCCCTTTTCTCTGATAAGACTGGAACGGGTTCAGAAGGCTCTTGCATACTCACCCACCTGTACGGTCTTACCCAGACTTTCCTCACTATCCTCGCCTACTGAACATCTCACATACCTTTATAGGGTCGAGTCTAGAATCTAATCGTGACCAGGAGAGTCCTTGGGCAACACATAGATAAAGATGAGTTGATCGTGTTGCAAGAAAAATACAAAATACTATTCCATATACTTACTTTCGCGATTATTGTTTTGAGTTCTGAATAGCTAGACTTTCCACGAAACGACAGGGTCAGCCATGATCAGCTGGTCCGTCAGCGGTATTAGAGGCCTTGGCAGTGCTGCGGCTTGAAACCCCACTGACCCTTCTTCCAATCCATAACCCAGAGCCTTAACCAGTTGGATTTTGTCCAACAAGCGTACGCAAACAACACTAGAGCAAGCTACAGAGTTACAACTCGTTATCTCTCATAGCTAACGTCTGAATAGACGTGGGCACAGAGGCCTATATTATCACCACATGACTGTCTACTTACAGCACAGTGGAATTCTTTCTTCACCTGCTCAACTGAAAGGAGTAGGGTCAGACTGCAGGGGCAGCTATGATAGTTTTCAGCACTCCCCGTGGAGCAGGGAGGCTGTGCTGGGCCTTCTGTACACGTCCTCACGATCACCACCCAGAGCCGTACCAGTTGAACCACCACTGCCTTCCAGTTGAACGAAACCAACCACCACTGCCCAGTTGAACCTCCACTGCCCCAGTTGAACCTCCACTTGCCCCAGTTGAGCCACTACTGCTACAATGCTAAGAGCATTGCTATATCCATTGGCCCAAGTCCATCTCCACACGTTCAGAGCTCTAGATTACCTACTGTAATCATGGGCTTTTCCTTTAGAAGGCTGAATATACTGTACCTATAAGTGAAAAAATCTAATCCCGTCCCGGTCGGTCGGACTGTTGGACACGTACTCGTATTCACATTCCCAGGTGATGAAAAGCGACACATTAAAGGTAAGTATTGTAATATTATTAGTTTGTTGTTGGTTATGGGCCCAAAAATTCCAAAGATATTTTGCCAAAAAAAGTCATCTATTTTAATGTCTACTATTCTGTGGATTTCAGAACGTCTGAAGTTTCAAAGAAGTTTTAAGGAAGGTGTGCAAATGCAACTAAACGGTAGCTATAAGCTTCTCTGGCTTAAGGTACTCTGTTATCTTCGAATCTCTATATCGCAGAACGAAACACTGCAGAGGAGTTAAAGACGTCTGGAGTCGAGACCAATGAAGAGAAACTTCAGCTTTGTATACAACCAGAAAAGATATATGATTATAGCAAAGGTGGAGACTTTCCATTTTCATTCTCTCTCTCTCTCTCTCTCTCTCTCTCTCTCTCTCTCTCTCTCTTGACTTCTCTCACTCTCCCTCATCTCCTCTCCTCTTCTTTCTCTCTCTCTCTTTCTCTGTGTGTGTGTGTGTGGGGGGGGGATATATATGATCTCTTGTCAGATTAAAAGCATTTTGATATATGAACAATTATTTCATCCATACATTCAGCAGCCATCAATTCTGCCCTGAACAAAGTGATTGCTGTATGCAACACCATCCATGTGTGTGTGTGTGTGTGTGTGTGTGTGTGTGTGTGTGTGTGTGTGTGTGTGTGTGTGTGTGTGTGTGTGTGTGTGTGTGTGTGTGTGTGTGTGTGTTCTGTTAACGCACTGTTAATTTGACAAAAAAAAGTAATTAACATTTAACAGGAAGTGGATTTATACAGATGGATGAGCACAGTGTGAGAGAGAGAGAGAGAGAGAGAGAGAGAGAGAGAGAGAGACAGAGAGACAGTGAGTGATCATAGAGACTATGACAGAGAGAGAGACAGAGAACAGACAAAGAGAGAGATACAGACAGAGAAGATCACTAGAGATGAGAGACATATGAACATAGATTAGCAAACGAATATCGCTCACAATACAAGTTTATATCCAGTTGAGTAATAATAATAATAATAATAATAATAATAATAATAATAATAATAATAATAATAATAATAATAGACAGATGTTAAAGAAAGACAGAGTTAAATCACAACACTTACTCGCGCTGTATAAACACCCCACTAGATCCATGGAAGAAACTGTTGTCATGCTCTATTTAAATATAGCTTTCAATGATCTCTGTTTCTATTTAATTGTTCATAATTAACTTTCTTTCCCTCCTAAGTTTGTAGAGATTTGTTGATGACCCGGTGTGTCACGTCGCTCACCGGAGAAGAAGCGTGAATCCCTCACAGCTCGAGCGCCAGGGCAACGCGCCCGTGCGTGTAGGAATTTCATGAGCTCATTTGCTATGACCGGCGTTCAGCTAGTAAGGTGGCGGTGATAGCATAAGGGGCGGAGTTTAAAAACAAACCTGCCGAGAGAGAGAGAAATGGAGGGATAAAAGAAGACTGAACTGTTTATTATTATGATTATTTATTATTATTATTATTATATTATTATTATTATTATTATTATATATACAAAACAACTGAAGTCAAGACGACAATCATAACAATATATTATAATTAAACTCACATTCAAAATTAGTTTTTATAATCAAGTTCCAACAGTCAAACGAGTAATATCAAAATACAATAATAATAAACATCTCCTACATAGCTATCACCTTCATTGAACGCTCTAATTCACTATGCAATATCACGCTGCAGCACGAGTCCCTTGTAGCGTGAGCCGTTTGCTATAGCACATACCGTACCGACCTGCGTCGATACGCCGCGTGTTAGACGTAAAACAAAACGTGCGCGTGGCGACCAGCCAACTGATGATGACACAATATAATACGACTTACGTGAGGACTGTTACAGACGGTGTCGCGTCGCAGCGTGTAATGACCGATATCGGGTGTGTCATATAGATCACAGTACAGTAATATACTAATAATAATCCCGGTGCTTATGTTGCCTACCATTATTGTCCTTACTGTTTATAGTCCGTGTTTCGTAGTTATTACTGACCTCAGGGTGTCCCTGTAGCCTTAACTGTATGCAGAGCTCTGTGGACGACGAGCGAGGGATGTGGAGGGAGGGCGGGAGGGCAGGAGACCGTTCTTACTTTAGGGTACGTGTTTCCTGGGGTAACCTGTCTACGGGGAGATTGCACGGGAGAGAGGAGTGAGAGAGGAGCGGCGACGATTTGGGGAGGGGAGAGACGAGAGAGAGAGAGGGGAGAGAGAGTAAGTGAAAAAGAGGGGGAGATTTTAAAGGAAGGGTATTAGGTAAGGACTGTAACTGTGGGTTTAAACCTGTATGGGGGAGAGGGGATAGAGGGAAATTGTGAAACAGAAGGGTAAAGTAGAGAGAGAGAGATATAGAGAGAGAGAGAGATAGAGAGAGAGAGATAGAAAGAGAGAGAGAGACATAGAGGAGACAACAGCGAGAGGATATAGAAGAGAGAGATGAAGAGAGAGAGAGATTAGGAGAGACGAGAGCGATAGAGAATAGAAACATCCTCCTCTTTTCTTTCACCCCTAAAAACGAGTTTTTAACTCAGCGTCTACCACCCGTCATACACGGCGATACCTACATAATATT
>NC_062526.1:26600953-26622319 GCF_022655615.1 Tachysurus fulvidraco | reverse complement strand
GTGGTCAGGTCCAGACAACTTGAAAAGCGTTACACTGTTTGATTCAGCATTAAAGTGAAAGCCGGCTGTACATCCGTTTGACATCGCCCAATACTCACTACGTTCACGCTCTAAAATCTCTGCAAAACTTGGCTCGGTATGTTTTCGCATTTTCTTTGGTGCACCGGGACAAACAGCCATAGCTATGTTCAATGAATCACACCTGTTATACGCGGAGCCCCCGATATGGTATTTGAAGACTAAATTCGAGGGAGGGGAGGGGGACGTTTGCTCCTTTTTTCTTTTGTTCTCACGCGCGTTTCCGCTCAGGTGCACGTTTCCGCTCAGGGTGCGCGTGTGCGCGTCTTTCTTCTCACGAGCGTTTGGTCAGGATGCGCGTGTGTGACGTTATAGATAGCACCCCCCATTGACTAACGATCAGACTGAGAGATGCTCCTAACACAAAGGAGGGTGTCATAATCTTGATTTGAAAACCATCCGGCCTTAGAGGAGGGGTAAGCTATCGCAAAACACCCCCCGGATCAACTTTTCTTCTCACGCGCGTTTGGTCAGGATGCGCGTGTGTGACGTTATAGATAGCACCCCCATTGACTAACGATCAGACTGAGAGATGCTCCTAACACAAAGGAGGGTGTCATAATCTTGATTTGAAAACCATCCGGCCTTAGGGGAGGGGTGACCTATCGCAAAACACCCCCCGGATCAAACACGAGTTTTAAGTACCTATCTCTATCTATTCAATCAAACATATTTACTTGTTTACAATACTGCTTCCTCTGATGGGGTTAAAACAAACCCTTTTTAAAAAAAAAAAAATAAGTCCTTGTTTACAACACTGCTTCCTCTGAGGGTCATAAAACACCATTTTAAAAAAAAGAACATAGGTCCTTGTCACCTGTCTACGGGAACAAGCCAAAAACATACGTCCTTGTTTTTACAACACTGCTTCCTCTGAGGGGTCATAAAACCCCATTTTTTTTAAAAAAAAATATAAGAACATAGCTCCTTGTTTTAATTACTTGTCACCTGTCTATGGGAACAAGCCAAAAACATAGGTCCTTGTTTTTACAACACTGCTTCCTCTGAGGGGTCATAAAACCCCATTTTTTTTTAAAAAAAAATATAAGAACATAGCTCCTTGTTTTAATTACTTGTCACCTGTCTATGGGAACAAGCCAAAAACATAGGTCCTTGTTTTTACAACACTGCTTCCTCTGAGGGGTCATAAAACCCCATTTTAAAAAAAAAAAAAAAGAACATAGCTCCTTGTTTTAATTACTTGTCACCTGTCTATGGGAACCAAGCACTGAAATGAGAGGGGGTGGTGGTGGGAGGTCTTGACTTGACTTGGAGTCAAGACATGTCTACCACACCAAAAGGTATAACCTTTAACCTTTAATAATTTCATATCACTAATAACAGATGTCATAACAGCTGACATTGCAGCTGCCAGGGGTAATAAAACTGTCACCTTGATGGAATATGACCTTTAAATCTCTCTTACACTGTTCGGACAGTGGACTCCCTATCTATCAATGATAATCCCAGTGATTGTGGTATTACTCTTATTATGTTTGTTTGGCCCTTGCATATACAAATGCATTCATTACATCATAATGTCCAATCTAACGACCAAACAACTTGTGAAACTAGACGATATTGACGATGACCCTGAATGGAGTCCTCCGTTCAGCGATGACTATTTCACTGAATTTGCCCAGACTGATCCAGAAACAGACAAAGGTGAATACGGACAGTAGAGACTGTGACTTGTAGTGAGGTTACGACTTGATTAATGCTTAATGCTTTGCCTTTAACTGCATATTTCTTATATATACGGGTCCTGTCCCCACAAAAACAGCATATTATCCACTAAAGATCATGTATTTTATGAAGCATTCATGTGAACCCTACAGGGGTAATGATGCGCTGATGTGAGATTTTACATGATTAGCTTAAGATTTAAGTGATTATATTCTAGCTGATTAACAATGTTGTAGATTAAGTAGTTGATTAACAATACTGGTATCGATCGATCATTTAGAGTTTAGATTTTGTTACAGATTAATGATTAGTAAAATTTTGTGTATTGTCCCAGGGACAAAAGGGGGGAATTGTAGTGGAAATTTTTACTTTAGAGAAGAACACATGAATCTGTCCTTCGAGGCTTCTGTATTTCCCATGGCTGGTAGTTATTGTGACTAGAGATTTCAGTTGTTTCTTTCTAAAACTGCATTTAATCAGAGCTTTCCCATGAGACCTTTTCTGTTCCCGTGGGATTAGCTTGGTCAGAAGATGAACAGGCGATGCTTCTAAGCCAATGGTGGATGATGTTTTGGTTTTACATGTCCTGTTTATTTTATTCCTGTCTATAAAATGCTGGTGTTATCAATAATGGTGGCCCTTCCTCTCTGTTTTTACACGTAGAGTGTTGGGTCCTTCTGCAAAGCTGAAAACAATAAACCGTGATATTTTCGGTTTATAACCGAAAACCTTTATACTCTTGCCCGTGCCTGTTGGTGTGATATTTTTATGCTTTAATTCTCTCGAACCTCAAAACTTCCACAACAAACCCAAGTATATTCATTAAGTACTAAAATATATTTCCGTGTTTAACTATGAACTTTGTGTAACCCATAGAGAAATAAGGGCTACTATATTGTAGTTCCGCTCCCAACCATAGGGGGAGCTGGGGGACTGACTCGATTAGAGCCTATGGTTATCAGCATTTTTCTCTTTTTTTTGCTACTTCTCCTCGTGAATGCCAGCAGAAAATAAACCTTCTAAAATTCTACCACCAGCTGAATTAACATTTCTAAAATCCTAAAACCAGCAGAAAGCAGAAAACCCAGGAAAAATTCCAAATAGAAACAATTGAAACTCCGGTGAGTGGAAGCACATTTTGCTAAGTATGATGCAACTTTTCATGTGTGCTAAAATGTTATTGGAGAATTACCTTAAAACTAAAAACCAGTTGGAGTATTTGCGGTTATCTGTAAAGCAAAATCCAAACGAACTATGTGCCCTTATAATTACATATTTATCTACTTAATTATGCTTCATGGTATTACAATGCTAAGGGGTGGCTAAGGCTGCAGCTAGCATATTGGGTTTCTTTGAGTACTAGAAAGTCTGGATGAACCGAGATGGCGAGCCTAGCCTGCGAGACTGGTAGATGATCTTTAACGGAGTGGCCAGCCGTTGATTTGTCACCAGAGGAATCCTGATTTACGTCGAGAGTGCCAGCTAAGGCATTATTCTTCACACACAGTAGTGTTACAATAAGTGCACTGGAGGACAAGGAAATTAATGTTCACTTAAATACACATTCACCGAACTTTGGACCCATATTCCACATTCACTTACGGAACCAATTGAACATTTAAGGGGAATTTATTTTCTATTATTTTAAAGAGCTCTTAGTTCTTTTTCTGTTTCAACATTATTGTACCAATTATTTTCACTGTTGTAAGAAGGCAATAAAATTGTCAGTTGTTCAACTCAATCGGGGCTTCTCTTGTGAATTGGCCCAACCCACCTCTCAACGAACCTAGGTAGATGTTAGCGTCCCTTAGTTACTTCCATAAGATCAACACCATAGGCGCTACATTTGTAACAGCCAACATCCAGTGTTCTATTTAATAGGGTGATCCGTAGAACCAGAGTGAACTTTAACCCTTTCTGTGCAGTTAGTGTTCAAACACTGAGCTCATACACTCTGTATAAACTGCACGTAAAGTTTATAAACAGTGAAATGTCTTTTATTTTTCCTCAGAATGAGCTACAGGAGGAGCAGCTGAAATTCCAGCAGAGACTCCAGGAGAAGCAGAAGAAGGTGCAGGAGCTGAAACAGGCTGTGAACACTATAAAGGTGAGCAGTGAGCAGAGACAGAGCTGCTCCTAGAAACACACACAACATGGAGACATTTAGAGTCCCAGTAAGAGAGAGAATGAGAGATGAGCTTTAAATGGACCTTCATGTGTTGTGTGTCTCCTAACAGCTCAGTGCACAGACAGCAGTGGAGGACAATGAGAGGATCTTTACTGAGCTGATCAGCTTCATGGAGAAAAAGCGCTCGGAGGTGACGGAGATGATCAGAGCTCAGGAGAAGGCTGAACTGAGTCGAGCTGAACGACTCCTGGAGCAACTGGAGCAGGAGATTAATGATCTTCAGAGGAGAGTCACTGAGATGGAGAAGCTTTCACACACACATGACCACATCCATTTCCTCCAGGTAACACACACAGTCTGAAACATACACACACACACACACACACACACACACACACACACACACACATACGCACACACCTGTATGTATAATGTGTATATTTCTCCACCTTTCTCCTTCTCTATGTTGTTCTTCTTTCTCTCTGTAGAGTTTCCAGTCTCTTCGTGTCTCATCTGGACATGACGACACATCCAGCATCACTGTCAGTCAACATCTCTCAATTGATGGAAAAAGAGACTCATGGAAATCTTCCAGGAGGAATTCATCAACATCCCTGGACGTGCTGAGAGAAATGGTCCTGATAATGTGTTGTCTAAAATAAAACATTGATTAAATATCAGACAGAAATTCTGTCACTTTAAATTGTTTCACAAATTTTACAGGACCTGATTTTTCCATCTCCATTTTGTTTCTGTGTCTCCACAGCTGCAGAACTTCAGATAATTTTACCTTCAGAACCAAAGAGTAGAGATGATTTTCTGCACTGTATGTGTAACACACACACACACACACCTTTAAATGAATTAAACCCAACATGTTCACATTGTTCAGTTTGTTTTTCTCTTTTATTTTAGATTTCTGTTCTCTGACTCTGGATCCCAACACGACACATCGTAACCTCATTCTGTCTGAGAAGAACAGAGCAGTGACATTCACTAAGAGAGAGCAGCAGTACTCTGATCATCCAGAGAGATTTAACTCCAGGTGGCAGGTGTTGTGTAAGGAGAGTGTGTGTGGACGCTGTTACTGGGATGTGGAGTGGAGCGGTGGTGGTGTGTCCATATCAGTCTCATATAAAGACATCAGGAGGAAAGGAGGTGGTAATGAGTGTGGGTTTGGACGCAACAAACAGTCCTGGAGTCTGGAATGTTCTCCTTCTTCTTCTCTCTCTTTCTATCACAACAGCATTAAGACTGATCTCAGAGTTCCATCATCCCCCAGAATAGGAGTGTATGTGGATCACAGTGCAGGAACTTTGTCCTTCTACAGTGTCTCTGACACCATGAAGCTCCTCCACAGAGTCCACACCACATTCACTCAGCCTCTATACGCTGGGTTCGGGCTCTACCCTTGTAGAACATCATTTAGGTTAAGCTTAACATTTAGGTTAAGCTTAATTGAAATAAACATCTGATATGAGTGAGTGTCTAAATATGTAAAATACAACAGAATTAACAGAATATTGTTTTTAAATCTATGAATTATATTCACTAGTTGCTATAAGTACTTGCATGTCATTTTTTACTTTTTTACATTTCAAACTTTTTGTTGACACTAAAAAAAGTGTAATATCAGAGTTTGCAAATATTAAAATAAATAGAAGTAACGTGTCTTATTTTCTCTTTTTATTACTGTAAGTCACCAGGTTTGCTAATGTTGCTAATAACTGCTGAGGTAAAATTAGCCGTTAGCCTCCACACATGCGCAGTCCGTTCTGAGTTTGAACCAGAATGGCAGTGTTGCTAGAAACAACGCATAGATATATACACTAGATGTCGCCTTGCATACGGCAGACGGCAGTACAGAGGTTCCGGGCAAGATGGCTGGTTGAACAGTCGCTCGCGTCAGAGACAGAAGAGAAATGGTCCCAAATTTGATTATCTGCTGATGAAAACGCTCTGAACAATTAAAAAGTATGATCGAACCGGCTAGACTGATAATTAAAGAAGGGGACAGTGCAAAAAAGCAAGCTGCAATGAGCACAAAGATGCTCGAACAGTCTACAGACCATGACTACGATATGGAGGTTAACACAATTAGTAAAAGAAAAGACTCCAAGTAAGATTCCGGCTGCAAAAAGAGCAAAACTACTTTAAAAACGAGGTATCTAACCTGACCATACTGGAAGCCATTCAGAGTTTAGAGAAGAACTTTAATGAGCAACTGACGCAATTGCGAGAGCAAGCTAAGCAGAGTAGCAGCATGATTGCTAGCCTATCAAAAGCAGTGCAGTTCAATGCTGAAGAAGTTAAGGAATGCAAGGGGAAAGTCATCGAGTTAGAAAAGTGCAATGAATGTCTGTGCAAAGAAACTCAAGAGCTTAAAGAGAGAATCAGGTACCAGGAGAGATACAAGATGCAATGGTGTCTGAAACTGAAAGGTTTATCAGAAAGAAAAGACGAAAACATTAGAACAGACGTCATACAACTGTTCAAGGAGATCGCCCCTGACATGGAACAGCAACAGTTTGAAGAAGCGATTGATATTGTGCACAGAGTCGGACGAAAAGATGACAACAGGAATAGACATGTAGTGGTGTTATTTGTCCAGAGACTTGTCAAGGAGGAGTTATGGCGTCGCTGCAAGGATTCCCCGGTGTGCAGAGAGAAAGGTGTCCGCCTCGCCGAGATGCTACCAATAGAGGATAGAGAGGCAAGGAAAAAACTGTGGCCGCAGATTGAACAGGCTCATCGGGAAGGAAAGCGTGCCTACTACCGCGGACCGCACAGATACATAGAGGGTCGTCGAATTGGTTAAACAAAGAAAAGGTTTGATCTACTGATATTAGATGTCTGAAGGAGTGTGTTAAGTGGACATGGGACTATTGTTGCATTTGCAAATCAGCATTAGTAAGCTAAGTTTATAATATCTCCTTATGCTCTCCTATAATATCTCCTGTTCAGTAATGTTCAAATGTTCAGTCTCATTTGCTTCGTTAAACGTGAGGGGTCTAAAAGATTTAGTCAAAAGAAAAGCATTATTTTTATTTTGTAAAGGGCGAAAATCACATTGTCTGTTACTACAAGAAACTACACCAGGTTACGTATGTAACCCGGTTCCCTGAGAAGGGAACGAGATGCTGCGTCAGTGCTGACGCTATGGGAACGCTTCTGTGAGGAAGTTGTGTCTGAAGCTCTGTGTGCACACACGCCATTTTAATGGCTCGGGAAGGACACGTGATGGAGTGATTACGCGCCAGCAAGTCCATATAAGGGCATCTACATCACACTACTCCAGCTTCTATTTGTCTGAAGGAAGCGCGAACGGACGCCCGGGGCGTGGCCAGCAACGCAGCGTCTCGTTCCCTTCTCAGGGAACCGGGTTACATACGTAACCTGGTGTAGTTCCCTTTCGAGGGAACTCGACGCTGCGTCAGTGCTGACGCTATGGGAACGCCAATGCCCACGCCGCCACGCACCGGTCAATGACTGCGCCAGAGGCCGTGAGAGAGCACGAGCAGACTGGGAGCAGCACATCATAGGCCCCGCAGTACCTGGGACCCTGGAGTGGGGTCCAAGTCCAGGTCATAGAATCTGATAAAGGTGTGCGGAGAGGACCATCCTGACGCAGCACAAATATCTTCAAAGGGGACACCCCTGGCCAAGGCACTGGACGAGGCGATACCCCTAGTGGAGTGGGCCCTGATGCCAAGAGGTGAGGCATGACCACGCAGCTCATAGGCCTGAGTAATGGCCTCCACCAACCAGTGCGCCAGGCGCTGTTTGGAAACCGGATTACCCCTATTCCGGCCCCCAAAACAGACAAAAAGGGCAGAGGAGTTACGCCACGAGCTAGAGCGGTGGACGTAAGTCCTCAGCGCCCTTACCAGGCAAAGCAAGTGCAGCCTCTCCTGTTCCGCTGACTCATGGGGTGGGGGACAGTAGGCCTGCAGGATTATCGGACAACCCGCCATCCTGAGCACCTTAGGGACATATCCCGGCCTGGGGTGCAGGATAGCCTTGGACATGCCGGGGGCAAATTCTAGGCAGGCGGGGGCGATCGACAAAGCCTGCAAATCCCCGACTCTCCTGAGAGAGGCCAAGGCAAGAAGCAGAGCCGACTACAGGGTCAGAAACTTCTCAGAGGCTGACTCCATGGGCTCAAAGGGGGCTTCCAGCAGTCCCTCCAGGACCACAGAGAGGTCCAAGGAGAAAAGGCGCAGTCTGCAGAAAGGTCTCAGCCACCTGACACCACGCAGGAAGTGAGAGACCAGAGCGTGCCTACCCAAGGAGGCCCCGAGGACAGGTTCGTGGTTGGCAGCAATGGCAGCCACGTACACCTTTAAAGTAGATGGGGACAAGCCCCGAGAAAAGAGAGACTGCAGGAACTCCAGCACTGTACTGACCAGGCAGTGAACTGGATTCTGACAGTGTTCATCACACCAGAGGCGAAAAAGCCTCCACTTCAGAGCAAATAGCTTCCTAGTGGAGGGAGCCCTAGCATTCATTAGAGTTTTGGTCACCTCGCCTGCTTCTAGGAACTGGTCCCCCTCAGGGGCCAGACCCGAAGCTTTCATATCTTCGGGCAAGGGTGTAGGATTGGCCCCTGCACCCGAGAGAAGAGATCTTCCCTGACGGGAACCTCCATGGAGTGCCGTTCAGGAGGGAGGACCGTGAACCAACTCAAGAAGGCCAATGAAGGGCAACTAGGAGTAGGTTGACTCGGTCGTGGCACACTCTGGCTAGGGCTTGCGGGAGCAGAGCTACCCGGGGGGAGGCGCACAGACGGAGCCTCGGCCACGTCCACACCAATGTCACTCCACCCCGTGGGGGTGGAGACATTTTATGGCGTCTACACCACTCCCCGGGCCTCAGCACCTGCCTCGACAGGAAGTCTGCCTCCTTATTTACATGCCCTGGGATGAAAATCGCTCTCATCAAAAGGAACCTGGTCTTTGCCCAGTGCAGAGTCTGCTGTGCCAACCTAAAACGGGGGCACAAATGCAGACCGCCCTGATGATTGATATGGGGGACCACCACAGTGCTGTCTGTCTGTACTAAGACATGGCAGCCCCTGAGGCATGGAAGAAAGTGTTAGAAACACAGCCCTCATCTCTAGGCAGTTTATGTGCCATGAGAGATAGGGGCCCTCCCATAAACCCTGGGCAGGACGGCCATCCTAGGGAAAGCGAGGTGTCCATCGAAAGAGTCCCGCGATGGTGACACGCCCCTAGAGTGGGACCCAAGGCCAGAAACTGGGGTCTTTTCCACAAAGGAAGGGTACGAAGCCCACAGCGCGTAACCCTTATAACCCTGAGGGGATGTCTGCGAGGATGAAAGCCCGCACCCCTGAGCCAGCGCTGGAATGGCTTCATGTGGAGCAGAACCAAAGGGATAATGTTGGCTGCTGCCGACACGAGGCCCGGGCCCCCTCTGTGCCTCGGCGACAGAGAGGCATCGGCCTAGCCGAATAGCTTTCACCGCTTACAAGATGGAAGCCACCCGAGTGGGAGACAGATGTGCCCGCATCGAGGTGAAGCCCCAAACTAGCCCCAGAAAGGTGGTTCTCTGAAAAGGAGAAAGCACACCCATTTCTGGGTCCAACCTGAGGCCTAGAGACCTCATATGGGCAAGCACAGCATCTCAATGACTGGCTGCCCTAGCCTTTGACTGGGACAGAATGATCCAGTCGTCCAGGCAATTCAGTACACAGATGCCCTGGAGACACAATGGTGCCAGGGCAGTGTCTATGCACTTTGTAAACGTGCGTGGTGAAAGGGCTAGGCCAAAAGGAAGAACACAATACCGGTACACTTCTCCCCCAAAAGTGAACCTGAGGAACTTCCTGTGCTCTGGCAAAATGCCTATGTGAAAATAAGCATCCTCAAGGTCAATAGTCACAAATCAGTCCTTGGACCTGATCTGGGACACGATCTGGGACACGATAACCTTGAGCGTGAGCATCTTGAACCTGTAAGTCTTAAGAGTACAGTTCAGAGCCCACAGGTTCGAAATCGGACACAGCCCCCGTCCCACTTGGGAACAATGAAATATCGGCTGTAAAGCTGGAGTCCCGCTCTGGGAGGGGAACATGCTCTATGGCCCCTTTCCTCAGGAGTGAGAGAGTCCCTCTTGGAGGAACGCCCCCTGGTGTCTGCCAACAATCGTAGGCAGCACACCCTGGAAGCACGGAGGACGGAACGGGTATCCAGAACCCACTGAGACACCCCTGGCAGAAGTTTCCACGCTGCCCGGCTGCCTGATAGTGATGTCAATCTTGCGCAGACCTCCCGGGTGCCCTGAAACTGGCAGGTGCCAACCCAGGGAGACCCATGCAAGGAAGAGAAGCAGGCACAGACCCCACTGCTCCCTGAAACGCCAGAGGCGGCAGGGCAGGCAGTAGGGGAGCCTGAACGTCGCCGACTGGCATTTTACCTCCTGGTGCCTGTCGACGACAGTACTCACTGCATCGCCGAACAAGCCCTGAGGTGACACCGAGGCATCCAGGAGAGAGGACATATCCTCATCTTTAGTATTAGTCAAACTTAGCCACAGGCGCCTCTCCGTGGCAACCAGTGCAGCCATTGCATGGCCTATGGAGTGGGCCGTCTGCTTTGTGGCACGGAGCGCAAAGTCAGTGGCTCGGTGGAGCTCAGATACCACCTGAAGGCAGGTTTCCTCCGTGCGGGCGATGTAGGTGAGAGATAGCCCGTAAGCATCTCCTCAATCCCAGGCATCGCCCCATACCATGGCCTTCAAGCCCTATAATGGCTGATTAGACCAACATGGCAGGAGAAAAGACCTCGACACCTCGGCATGGAGGTCTGAGAAATACAGCAGCCGCCCACGTGAAGGTGTCTTTCGGCCTGAAGTCAGAAGTGGTCGTCTAGCTTATAACGGGCGACACTTACTCCCTCTTCGGGCCAATCTAATTTTAGCTTAGACATGTCACGAGGAGCACCTCGAACGCAGCTAATTGTGTCAGCTATTCGGGGGGGAGCCCCTCCCTGCCCACATAGAGCTCCTCAGAGCCCGACGCGGAAAGCCGCATGCTCACTTCCGGGTTGGGAGAAATCGCAGCGCGAGCTCCCGAAATCGAAATCGAGTGAAAGGTGTTGTGGGAGAGGGAAAGAGAAAGGGAAAACCCGTCTCTTGCTCCATATCCGCTAAATTCAACCCTTTTTTTCTTTTTATTTATTTATTTATTTCTCTTTGAGCGACGCAGAAGCAACATGCTAGTTCCTGGTTGCAGGCTTTCTTCCTGGTTGGTAGAAATCGCAGCGCAAGCTCCCGAAACCGAAATTGAGCGAACGGCTTTAGGGAAGCGTGAAAGAGAAAGTGGAAAAACCCGTCTCTTATTCCATATCCACTAATTCAACCGGATAAATACAGCCAGGCAAGCACAGAGGGAATCCCTCACAATGCACGCAGCCGGCTGTTCAGAGGGGGAAAGCCCCTCCCCGTCAACATCGAGCTCCTCAGAGCCCGAGGTGGAAGCAACATGCTCTCTTCCGGGTTGGGAGAAATCGCAGCGCGAGCTCCCGAAAGCGAAATCGAGCGAACGGAGTTAGGGGAGAGGGAAAGAGAAAGGAAAAAACCTGTCTCTTGTTCCACATCCGCTAACTCAACCTGCGAACCCCGGCGAACGAGGCCACCGCGCCGCCTTGGCGGACGCGGGACCCGAACAAAGAGGCGCAGCTGCAGCTGAGAATTACAGCCCTAAAATATATATATATATATATATATATATATATATATATATATATATATATATATATATATATATATGTAACCCTCGTACTACTTTTATTAGGAATATGTGCATATAAAAGCTTATTTTTTAATAACTGCCCTATTCAGATATTTGTGGCTGAAAAGGTTTGTTTATAATAAGGTTTAAGTACACTATTCATTAAACTGTTGTGTTTAAAGAGATTTACATTTTTTTATGTGATCTGAAAATGAGTGTGTATCCTTTTAATTCGTCAGTGGCGGCGAAAGAGTTGAGAAACTGTGTGTATACACTAAAGTTTGGCTTAAGTGCACTTGGAAGACATGTGCTGGTTACTATCTAGTTTGTTATTTTTTCTGTGATTGGATGTTTATTATTTTATACCCACCCATGCATATGAGAGTGCAATGTGTTTGGTTGGTAATGTGTCAATCAAAAAAAGAGAGAGATTGAGACGAGTCGCGTTTGAGAGAGTGGCGGAAACAGAAACGCTCGTGCAAAACGCTCGTGCTAAATGCGTGTTATATGGATTTGTTTTCTTTATAAACAGTGTTTTAGTTTGTTTATGCTTTAATGTTAACCAGGAGATGTGTTAACGGACCGTGATTTCGTCTTATTAACTGTCGGTGAGACCCTTTTTTTTCTTTTTTTTTTGAGAAGAAACTGCCCGGTTGTGTGGAATTGGAGTGCCTCTACATAACGTTACTGGAACGATATACTGCATTCAGCGTATTACTGTGGTATTGCGCTATTTAATACTTTGAGTTGGACACTTCGGGAGATCAGTTTGAGTTACAGTAGCAAAAAGCACTCGGTGGCAAAGACGTGCGTTCATCAAGACTGTTTGTTTTGCCTTGGTTCGCGAGAAACGTACCACTATTCGCCGAGGATCGTGTGTGATGTCTCCGCTTAGAGTGTGAGTGGTCACTGGGAGCACAGATACCTGTAATTTGTGTTGGTTTTGGCTCATTTGAGTGAAGAGGCCCGTTGTAATTGTTTCAAAGGCCACAACGCACGCAAGCAACGACACAGGCCTGCATCGGGGGGTGGTTGGGTGAGTGAGTGTTTGCTTGTGTGAGTGTGTGTGTGTGGGGGGGGGGTTGGGTGAGTGAGTGTTTGCTTGTGTGAGTGTGTGTGTGTGTGTGGGGGGGGGGGTTGGGTGAGTGAGTGTTTGCTTGTGTGAGTGGGCCCACTAAAATTTATGTTGAATTTACACTGTGGTACTATTGGTGTTGGTTTAGAGTGTACAGTTGCTCCGTTACTAAACTAGTTAACAGTAAGAGTGCTTAAGTATTTTCTTGAGTGCATATTCATTGCTGGTTTTTTTTGTATATTTAAAGTGAAGTATTTGAACTGTTTACATTGTTTATTCAGTAAGTGGACAATAATTCATTTCGTTAAAACCTATTGACTATTGTTATTCATACCTATATATTGTTATACATATTTCACTTACACTTACTTACTTAAACATATAAATATAGATATTCTATAATTCATATCACAATATATTTTATATAGAAAAATAAATACAAAAACTGTTTCATGAATGTTTTTCTTTATTGTGTATTTAAGAGTCCAGGTATCAGAGTATTTTTAATTTCTTTAGTCGAGAGACCCCAAGTTATTGAACCCGTCGCCCCACCCTAAAGAGCTTAGACTTGACCCAACTAAGTAGGGCAGGGGGTGCTACATATATATATATTATATATATAATTTTTCCCTGTACTAGACAGACAGGACAAACATTTGACACATACACAGATCGCTTCCTGAAGACAAAGAAGCTGGAGTAGTGTGACATAGATGCCCTTATATGGACTTGCTGGCGCGTAATCACTCCGTCACGTGTCCTTCCCGAGCCATTAAAATGGCATGTGTGCACACAGAGCTTCAGACACAACTTCCTCACAGAAGCGTTCCCATAGCGTCAGCACTGACGCAGCGTCGAGTTCCCTCGAAAGGGAACTCATTCTTCTGAAGTGGATGTTAAATTTTGGTCGAATCAATGGGGTGATTGAATACTGTTTAGTCATGGGACCAATAAGTCTGCTGGTGTTGCAGTTTGTTTTAATAGATTTCCAGGTGACATACAGGACAGATAATAAGTTCATTGGCTAATGGTGGTTCTAAAAATTGATGGTTGTTTTTTCATACTAAATAAATCAAATCAAATCAAAGTTTATTTATAGAGCACCTTTTTAAAACAGCAGGTGTTCTCCAAAGTGCTGTACCAACAATATAAAATTAACAAAAGAACTAAAAAGCATAAAATAATAATAATAATAATAAATAAAAAATAAAAGTAACAATAATTAGTAACACACACTAAAAAGAATTCCTAAAAGGTAACTCTCATACTGCGTTGTATGCTGCACCATACAAATATGTTTTTAAATGTGATTTAAAAACAGCAAGTAAAGGAGCCTGCCTAATGTACCAAGGCAAATTATTCCAGAGTTTGGGGGCCGCTACTGCAAAGGCACGGTCACCTCTGCTCTTTAATCTTGCATTGGGGCATACTAAAAGCAGTTGCCCAGCAGACCTAAGTGCTCTGGATGGAGCATATGGCTTTAATAGGTCTGAAAGATACTTAGGACCAATCTTATTTAATGATTTAAAAACTAAAAGTAAAATCTTGAAATCAATTCTAAAATGAACAGGCAATGAAGGGAAGCCAATATAGGTGTAATGTGTTCTCGTTTGTGTGTCCCCGTTAATAAACGTGCAGCTGCATTTTGTAAACTTTGCAAGCGTGTTAGAGATGCCTCACCAATGCCTACATAGAGACTATTACAATAGTCCAGGTGGGATGATATAAAAGCATGGATGACCCTCTCAAAATCAGTAAAAGATACAAATGACTTGACTTTTGCTGATTGCCTTAACTAAAAAAAACACGATTTAACTACCAAATTAATCTGTTTTTCTAGTTTAAAGTCACCGTCCATTAAAACCCCCAGGTTTTTAACAACAGGCTTCACAAATGACTTTAAGTCACCCAGATTTACATCACGAGTATTAATCTTACCGCCAGGTCGAAATAAAATTATTTCAGTTTTATCTTCATTAAACTTTAAGAAGTTGGAGGCCATCCAGGCTTTAATAACTTCAAGACATCTCAGCAAAGGTGCCACAGAGTTTGCATCCTTCTGTTTCATAGGCAGATAGAGTTGCAAGTCATTTGCATAACAGTGAAATGAAATGCCATGTTTCCTAAAAATGGACCCTAAAGGTAATATATATAAAGAAAATAAAATTGGTCCAAGAATGGAACCCTGAGGGACTCCACATACAAGAGATGCAGTAGAAGACACAATTTCCCCAAGACGTACAAAGAAAGTTCTTTCACCCAGATAAAATTAAATGTGTGTGGTCATAGAACTGTTGCCCAGAATAAACAAATGCTTGAAGAAATTACAAGTACTTTAACAGAACTCAAAATATTACACACAGAATGGTGATCATTGTAGAATTTTTGATTTATAAGCATTTAAGTCAATTTGGCTTGGAAAAAAAAAACAGGTTTCATTATTCTGACATTAAAAAATAGTCAAAATGGTTTCAAAACAATCTCCTGCCCTTGAAATACCAGCCTGTAATTGTGCATCAACTTTTGTGCCTCTATAGTGAAAATAATTCAAAATTTCAGTTTTTTTTTTCTAAAAATGTTTTGTATAGAAATAAGGTTTATTATACCAAATATATATATTTTTTTGCAAAATATATGTTAATATGTTGTAAACAAGTTAGACTAAAAAGGTGAAAAAAATGGCATTCATATATACTTCATTTTTTATAAGCAGTCAAAACAGACAAGATCAAGTTGACTCGGTGCTCCTAATTTGCATAGGAGGAAAATAGGAGAGTTAAATTAATATTCATTTTAAAATGCATTGAAGTAAGTAAGTTCCAGGAAAACATATTAAATATTCACTTTACGCTCAAAACATATCATCAGCCTACGTTCAACTTCCAAAAGCAGATTTCTCTGACACAGTGTGTATGATAGAAGGGGGTTAGAGGGAGAAGAAACAGTTAAAAAAAGGGCCGTTTATAAGCTCTATGTCCTTGTGCTGCTCCTCCCCTCCCTCCCTCTCGCTGTCTCTCTCATACACACACAGAACCAGGAAGTTCATTTCAACAAAAACGAAACTTTGAGTTCAGAAAAATGGCTGAGGCGAGTATTTCAGTAGATCAGGATCAGTTCATCTGTTCAGTGTGTCTGGATCTCCTGAAGGATCCGGTGACTCTATCCTGTGGTCACAGTTTCTGTAAGGTGTGTATTAATGGTCACTGGGATCAGGAGGATCAGAAGGACGTCTACAGCTGTCCTCAATGCAGAGACACTTTCACACCAAGGCCTGTTCTACGCAGAAACAACATGCTGGCTGAAGTGGTGGAGAAACTGAAGAAGAAGACTGAAGTTCAAGCTGCTTCTCCTGAACACTGTTACGCTGGACCTGGAGATGTAGAGTGTGATTTCTGCACCGGGAGAAAACACAAAGCCGTCAAGTCCTGTCTGGTGTGTGTGGCTTCGTTTTGTGAAACTCATCTCAAACCTCACTATCAAGTTCCTTCATGGAAAAAGCACAAGTTAGTCGAAGCTTCTGGAAATCTACAAGAGAAGATCTGCTCTGAACATGATAAAGTGCTGGAGATCTTCTGTCGTTCTGACCAAAGCTTCATCTGTTATCTGTGTATGACGGATGAACATAAAAGCCACGACACCGTCTCAGTTAAAGCTTACAGAACTGAGAAAGAGGTGAGAAATACAAGTCTCATCTATTCAGTCAGTTCATACAATTTATATTTCTAATGTAAAGTGGCTGAAGGTTTCCAAGCAGAAGCTACAACTTAGGGTTCATATTAAACTTTTAAGCTTTGGATATTGTATTATTAAAAAAGAAAAAACAGTGAAATGTCTTTTATTTTTCCTCAGAATGAGCTACAGGAGGAGCAGCTGAAATTCCAGCAGAGACTCCAGGAGAAGCAGAAGAAGGTGCAGGAGCTGAAACAGGCTGTGAACACTATAAAGGTGAGCAGTGAGCAGAGACAGAGCTGCTCCTAGAAACACACACAACATGGACAACATGGAGACATTTAGAGTCCCAGTAAGAGAGAGAATGAGAGATGAGCTTTAAATGGACCTTCATGTGTTGTGTGTCTCCTAACAGCTCAGTACACAGACAGCAGTGGAGGACAATGAGATCATCTTTACTGAGCTGATCAGCTTCATGGAGAAAAAGCGCTCGGAGGTGACGGAGATGATCAGAGCTCAGGAGAAGGCTGAACTGAGTCGAGCTGAACGACTCCTGGAGCAACTGGAGCAGGAGATTGATGATCTTCAGAGGAGAGTCACTGAGATGGAGAAGCTTTCACACACACATGATCACATCCATTTCCTCCAGGTAACACACACTGTCTGAAACATACACACACACACACGCACACACACACACACACACACACACACACAATCAATCACACACACACATGTGTATATATAATGTGTATATTTCTCCACCTTTCTCCTTCTCTATGTTGTTCTTCTTTCTCTCTGTAGAGTTTCCAGTCTCTTCGTGTCTCTTCTGGACATGACGACACATCCAGCATCACTGTCAGTCAACATCTCTCATTTGATGGAGTGAAGAAATCTCTCTCTGACCTGAAAAAGAGACTCGTGGAAATCTTCCAGGAGGAATTCATCAACATCCCTGGACGTGGTGAGAGAAATGGTCCTGATAATGTGTTGTCTAAAATAAAACACTGATTAAATATCAGACAGAAATTCTGTCACTTTAAATTGTTTCAGTCTTTTTTACGGCACCTGATTTTTCCATCTCCATTTTGTTTCTGTGTCTCCACAGCTGCAGAACTTCAGATAATTTTACCCTCAGAACCAAAGAGTAGAGATGATTTTCTGCACTGTATGTGTAACACACACACACACACACACACACACACACACACACACACACACACACACACACACACACACACACACACCTTTAAATTAATTAAACCCAACATGTTCACATTGTTCAGTTTGTTTTTCTCTTTTATTTTAGATTTCTGTTCTCTGACTCTGGATCCCAACACGACACATCGTATCCTCATTCTGTCTGAGAAGAACAGAGCAGTGACACTCAGTAAGAGAGAGCAGCAGTACTCTGATCATCCAGAGAGATTTAACTCCTTGTGGCAGGTGTTGTGTAAGGAGAGTGTGTGTGGACGCTGTTACTGGGAGGTGGAGTGGAGCGGTGGTGGTGTGTGCATATCAGTCTCATATAAAGACATCAGGAAGAAAGGAAATAATAATGAGTGTGAGTTTGGAGGCAACAAACAGTCCTGGTGTCTGGAATGTTCTCCTTTTTCTTCTTCTCTCTCTTTCTATCACAACAGCATTAAGACTGATCTCAGAGTTCCATCATCCCCCAGAATAGGAGTGTATGTGGATCACAGTGCAGGAACTCTGTCCTTCTACAGCGTCTCTGACACCATGAAGCTCCTCCACAGAGTCCACACCACATTCACTCAGCCTCTATACGCTGGGTTCGGGCTCTACTATTATGGAACATCTGTAAAATTATGTGATCCAAAATAAAATATTAGCAATATGACTTTTTTTTTATTATTAAAACGACCAATTCTTTTTTTTTTAGGTTAAGCTTAATTGAAATAAACATCTGATATGAGTGAGTGTCTAAATATGTAAAATACAACAGAATTAACAGAATATTGTTTTTAAATCTATGAATTATAGTCACTAGTTGCTATAAGTGCTCGTATGTCATCTTTTTTTTTTTTACATTTCAAACTTTTTGTTGACGATAAAAAAGTGTAATATCAAAGTTTGAAAATATTAAAATAAATAGAAGTAACGCGTCCTATTTTGTTATTTTTATTACTGTAAGTCACCGGGTTTGCTAATGTTGCTAATACCTGCTGAGGTAAAATTAGCCGTTAGCCTCCGCGCATGCGCAGTCCGTTCTGAGTTTGAACCAGAATGGTGGTGTTGCTAGAAACAACGTTAGGTGACATTGTAGTGGATTTATACACAGAGGAAAGACCTAAAGGTACGAAAGTAACCGAAAATATCAGGTTTCAGGTTGGATTTGGCCGAAGATTAAAATGACATAAATACAATATGCATTCACAACAGTATGCAAGCAGCGATCACTGTCTCGCTCGAGAGACAGAGAGAAGGACAGATACAGAGAACGATACAGAGAGAGGGAAACTTCTCTCGGGCTTCAACTTGCACCGAGCAAGCAGCAATTTGATGTGTCTTAATCTTATCTGGATTTGATCTGGATCAAAAAATACACATTTCAGTTATGTAGCCATCATGTTTCATGTTTATTGAACTACGTACAGTAGGTTGTTAGAGTTTGTGTAAACAAGTCTCTCTCTCTCTCTCTCTCTCTCTCACACACACACACACACACACACACACACACACACTCACACAGAGACGAGAGTGAGTAGCATGAAGAGTGTGCTGACTCCTGCATGGTGTACAAGTTGTGTTGTGTAAGCCTAGTGAAGTGTGCTTTTGTGGTGGGTCCTGAGAATATTGTCTTTGCCTACAGCACCTACTGTATGTAGTGGGCAGAACTCAACAGTTCAAAAGTTACACCTGTTCTGTCTACAGCAATGGGCCAATATTCTTTTTATCCTTTGCTTGCTAACCAAAATATGTTACTCACATTAAACAATTTAAAGGTCATTTAGTAGTTCAGAAGTCATTTAGTATAGAAGTCATGGGAGGGAGGCATCACTATCACAGGCAGGTAATTCATGATTGCCTGTATGCCCTGCCACATGCGGAAGTTGATGGAATTGCCATCAGTTGCAGCCTCCCTGATGATGTTCCAGTCAGTGCCCTCAAAGCAGTCCTGAAGTGCAGAGGTGGCTCCTGCTTCAGAACCGGTTTAGAGGATCTGATGAGTGGTCTGTATGCTGGAATTAGCATAACAGAGATGTGGTCTGAATAGCTGAGGTAGGGCGGGTGTTCTGCCCAATACGCGCCCGGAATGTTTGTGTAAACAAGATCCAGTGTGTTTTCCTCTGTATTTGCAAAGTCCACATACTGATGTATACAGAATATACGGAGACTTGAGATTTGCATGATTGAAATCTCCGGCGATGATAAACATTATTTTGATAAATGATGCTAAAATTGGGGTGAACATTCTGCAGATTGCTAATCGCCCCATATAGTTCACATAGAGACTCTTTAACATTAGCGCTGGGGGGAATGTACACTACAACAATGAAAACTGTGGTGAATTCCCATAGTAAATAAAATGGCCTGCATCTAACAGTCACAAACTCTATTAATGATCAATAGTAACTAGAAACAAGCACAGAGTTCTTGCACCATTCTGTTTTTATGCAAACACACAAACCACCACCAAGAGCCTTAATGCACAGAGCTGCATTTTGTTGGTGTGTAATGTTATGAACAAAGCACCTGACAGACATTTCTGTAATAACTCACCTGATTGTCACCTTCATCTACCTTCTTTCTCTGTCTCTTGCTTCTGCTCACACAAAGACAAATATTTACCCACCGTCAGCATCTTCAGAGTCATTAGTGATAAATTTATCAGCACAAATATTCTCACCTCAGCCAGAAGAGAGCAGAGAGAAGAGCTGCGAGCCCAAAAAGTCCGAGTCCAACAGCCACATACACAATCACAGTACCTGCTGGTACAAACACAATCACAGACAGACAGACAGACACACACACACACACACACACACACACACACACACACACACACACACACACACACACACACACACACACACACACACATATATTATTCAAAATCTCACCCACAGTGCATTATGAACAGAGCAGTGATCACACAGCAATGAAAAATCATCACCTCACCATTAATAGTGACAGACACTGCAGCTGATCTCTCAGAGCCGTGTTTATTCTGAGCCTCACAGTAATACTGTCCACTCTGTACAGCTCTGTAACTCTGTCCAGATCCTACAGGTGATGATTCTTTCACCTTAAACCAGGTGTAGTTCTGTACAGGTGGGTTAGCATCACTGCTACAGGTCAGAGTCACTGAACTGTCCTCCATTATCTCACCAGAGGGACTGATGGACACTGAGACGTTCTTTGGAGAATCTAGAGAGTTCCATGACCCGAGTGAGGAAAGCAGTTCATGGTCATAATTAATGTTAATTAATGTCCCCCTTTTGCTTTAATCTATGGGACTGTCATCTGATCTCAGGCTTCAAGCTATGAATGTCAGTCAATGTCACTTTGTGTTTTCTTTACTTACACCAGTACTTTATTTTGTTTTCCTTTATTAACTATCAGGTTATAAAGTATATATAAGAAGGTAAATAAAGCTCACATCTGACTCTGAGGGTTTGAACAGGAGAGTGGAGATGTTCATATCCTCTTACAGCACAGCTATAACTGCCTGCATCCTCACTGCTGACCGACTGCAGACGGACTTCATTGTTCTTGTTGGTGTTTGTGGTTAAATCTCTGCTGGTTTTGTACCAGATGAATGTTGGATCAGTCAGACTGCAGGTGGTTTTACAGGTCAGAACGACTGATTGTCCTTCTGTCACTTCTGCAGGAGCGATCTGAAGATCAAGATCTTAAACAACGAGAGAAACGTTAAATCATGAAAGCCGTCCTGAAGCCAGTAGAGCGTCTATTTCTAAAACTCTGCTCTCAAAGTGGTTTTCTATCTGGAGACTA
>NC_062526.1:26548453-26595953 GCF_022655615.1 Tachysurus fulvidraco | reverse complement strand
CAAGACAGTGTGTGTTACCTGGAGGAAATGGATGTGATCATGTGTGTGTGAAAGCTTCTCCATCTCAGTGACTCTCCTCTGAAGATCATCAATCTCCTGCTCCAGTTGCTCCAGGAGTCGTTCAGCTCGACTCAGTTCAGCCTTCTCCTGAGCTCTGATCATCTCCGTCACCTCCGAGCGCTTTTTCTCCATGAAGCTGATCAGCTCAGTAAAGATCCTCTCATTGTCCTCCACTGCTGTCTGTGCACTGAGCTGTTAGGAGACACACAACACATGAAGGTCCATTTAAAGCTCATCTCTCATTCTCTCTCTTACTGGGACTCTAAATGTCTCCATGTTGTCCATGTTGTGTGTGTTTCTAGGAGCAGCTCTGTCTCTGCTCACTGCTCACCTTTATAGTGTTCACAGCCTGTTTCAGCTCCTGCACCTTCTTCTGCTTCTCCTGGAGTCTCTGCTGGAATTTCAGCTGCTCCTCCTGTAGCTCATTCTGAGGAAAAATAAAAGACATTTCACTGTTTATAAACTTTACGAGCAGTTTATACAGAGTGTATGAGCTCAGTGTTTGAACACTAGCTGCACAGAAAGGGTTAAAGTTCACTCGGGTTCTACGGAGCACCTTATTAAATAGAACACTGGATGTTGGCTGTTACAAAGTTCATTGTTAAACACGGAAATATATTTTAGAATTTAATGAATATACTTGGGTTCCTTTGGGTTACATCACAATTAACAACAAAAGATGTATCGATTTTTTTCTTTTTTAATAATAAAATATCCAAAGCTTGAAAGTTTAATATGAACCCTAAGTTGTAGCTTCTGCTTGGAAACCTTCAGCCACTTTACATTAGAAATATAAATTGTATGAACTGACTGAATAGATGAGACTTGTATTTCTCACCTCTTTCTCACTTCTGTAAGCTTTAACTGAGACGGTGTCGTGGCTTTTATGTTCATCCGTCATACACAGATAACAGATGAAGCTTTGGTCAGAACGACAGAAGATCTCCAGCACTTTATCATGTTCAGAGCAGATCTTCTCTTGTAGATTTCCAGAAGCTACGACTAACTTGTGCTTTTTCCATGAAGGAACTTGATAGTGAGGTTTGAGATGAGTTTCACAAAACGAAGCCACACACACCAGACAGGACTTGACGGCTTTGTGTTTTCTCCCGGTGCAGAAATCACACTCCACATCTCCAGGTCCAGCGTAACAGTGATCAGGAGAAGCAGCTTGAACTTCAGTCTTCTTCTTCAGTTTCTCCACCACTTCAGCCAGCATGTTGTTTCTGCGTAGAACAGGCCTTGGTGTGAAAGTGTCTCTGCACTGAGGACAGCTGTAGACGTCCTTCTGATCCTCCTGATCCCAGCAGCCATTAATACACACCTTACAGAAACTGTGACCACAGGAGAGAGTCACCGGATCCTTCAGGAGATCCAGACACACTGAACAGATGAACTGATCCACTGAAAGCTGATCTACTGAAATACTCGCCTCAGCCATTTTTCTGAACGCAAAGCAGCACGCTGAGTTTTTGTTGAAATGAACTTCCTGGTTCTGTGTGTGTATGAGAGAGAGAGAGAGAGAGAGAGAGAGAGAGAGAGACAGCGAGAGGGAGGGAGGGGAGGAGCAGCACAAGGACATAGAGCTTATAAACGCCCCTTTTTTTAACTGTTTCTTCTCCCTCTAACCCCCTTCTATCATACACACTGTGTCAGAGAAATCTGCTTTTGGAAGTTGAACGTAGGCTGATGATATGTTTTGAGCGTAAAGTGAATATTTAATATGTTTTCCTGGAACTTACTTACTTCAATGCATTTTAAAATGAATATTAATTTAACTCTCCTATTTTCCTCCTATGCAAATTAGGAGCGTCGAGTCAACTTGATCTTGTCTGTTTTGACTGCTTATAAAAAATGAAGTATATATGAATGCCATTTTTTTCATCTTTTTATTCTAACTTGTTTACAACATATTAACATATATTTTGAATATTTTGGTATAATAAACCTTATTTATATACAGAAATGCCTGATTTTGTAGTTAAAAACACAGAAATTTTGAATTCTTTTCACTATAGAGGCACAAAAGTTGATGCACAATTACAGGCTGGTATTTTTCAAAGGCAGGAGATTTTGACCATTTTTAATGTCAGCAAATAATAAAACCTGTTTTTTTTTCCAGGCCAAATTGACTTAAATGCTTATAAATAAAAAATGCTTCAATGATCACCATTCTGTGTGTAATATCTATTTTGCCCACCTGATGTCATCTGATCAACCAACAATAGGCTACACACAAGTGTGAAATATTTACAAATGAGTAGCTTTTGTTTTGTCTGGAGGCCTAATGAATTGCAATGCTCAATGCTTGTGTGTGTGTGTGTGTGTGTGTGTGTGTGTGTGTGTGTGTGTGTGTGTGTGTGTGTGTGTGTGTGTGTGTGTGTGTGTGTGTGTTTTGGGTGCGTGTGTTAGTGAACATTTTATGTGGGCATTTTTGTGTCTGTATGTATGTTCATTGCGCTGAAAATGACCCTGGAGGATCCAAAACGCATATTATATACTGGTCTGAACACATAGTTCAACGAAAATATACAAAATTAATTTTACTTGCAAAGTTCATAGTTTGGAACAATCCTGGTAAATTTCAGGCAAATATGTGGAAGAAAACCCAAGTTATGACACTTTAAACGTTTCTAAACCTTCCAGCAGGGTCAGATAGATCCGAGGAAAATATAATTCAATATTCAATTCAAGTTTATTTGTATAGCGCTTTTTACAATAGACATTGTCTCAAAGCATCTTTACAGAACATAAACATAGAGCAGAAAAAGAATTAACAGAATAAAAAATTCAAGATTATTATTAGATATATATAGTTCACAATCTGTATGTATTTATCCCCCTATGAGCAAGTCTGAGGTGACTCAGGCAGCAGTGGCAAGGAAAAACTGCCTTAAATTGGTAAAGGAAGAAACCTTGAGAGGAACCGGACTCAAGGGGGACCTCATCCTCATATGGGTGACACTGGGGGTGTGATTGTAATATACAGTCAGTTAAATGTTGTATTGGTGTAAGGATCATGGACTTCTGATCTCCTTAGTATCACAGAGTCCAACTGGTGATGTCTCAGGATTCTTAGAGTCGGCCTCGGCTCAGTGGACGTCCAAAGGCTTCGTCCCACAGAAGACGTCGGGAGCTGGTATAATGTCTGGATGCCTCGGGATGGGTACAAAGAGAGAAGCAGTGGAAATGGATTAACATATCTGCTGTTCATAAAAATGTGCAGGTCTGATGTACTGGTGCATGATATTATGGGATGTATTATGTGTACGCCTGACTAAAGAGATGAGTTGAGTTTTTAAAATATAAGGGTTAAGTAATGAGTAATAAAATGGAATGACATGGAAAAAATACTGAACACGTAAAGAAAGGGAAATGCAAAAAGACATGGAAAGCCAAGACACCAGCTGAAATCCTGGTTCAATCCCAACTGACTATAAAAAATTGTCTTATTACCAAGGTATCACACAAGAAGCATCTCATGATGGGGAAAAGTAAAGAGATCTCTCAAGACTTTCGCAATCTTATTGTTTCAAAACATAAAGATGGCATTGGTTACAGAAGGATTTCTAAATATCTAAATGTTCCGGTGAGCATTAATGGGGCCATAATCCGGAAGTGAAAAGAGCTTCATCTCACCATAGACCGCCCATGACCAGGTGATCCTCACAAGATTTCTCACAGAGGTGTGAAAAGAATTATCAGAAGAGTTGTGATATGATACATTATCAGCACACATGATAGTAGGTAGCTACATGCTAAGGCTAACTTTTTTCTGTGTTAACGATACAATAACGTTATGTACTTTATCGATTACAACCTCCGTTTATACAGATTACATGGAGCCGCACGTACACGTTTTATTCACCGCGTTTGGATGCCGATGTAGGTCCGCAAAGCCATGAGCATTAACACTAAAGCAACATCCGCCATTGTTGTTGTGTTTGTGTTTGCCGCTGCTGCGCTAACGTTGCTGGGACACGTGACACATATACAGAGACGTCACACTCGGCGCTGTGATGGCTCTCTAGCCGGTGGAAAGGCAAACCGGTTCTTAGAAGGTTCGCCAGTGGAACCAACTTTTGAACCAGCACTAGCGCTAGCTCTGAACCAGCACCCGGTTCTTTCCGGTGGAAGAGAGGGACAAGTGCCAAGGACCACTCGTGGAGAGCTTCAGAAAGACCTGGAATTAGGAGGTACAATTATTTACCAAAGGAAAAAGTAGTCTGTGAAGTTTGGAGTGGGAACATCATGGTGTGGGGCTGTTTTTCAGGATACGGCACTGGCAAACTAAATGGAAAAATGTACATGCTTGATAAAAATCTGCTGCCATCTACCAGGATGCAGAAGAAACCAAGGTAGACATTACAGCAAGACAACTGTCGGAACCCGGTCGGAGGTGGAATGGAGACAGACCCGTACGCAGGATAGCTTCAAATGCAAGGGGTTTAATACATGAGGAAGACAAACATAAACCACACTACACAGGGAACTAACATTATTATTAATGAAGCCGCGCTGCCTAAGGCAATGTGGCTCACATATATACAGATAGGGACAATCACACACAATGGGGAACAGGTGTGATGACCGGGAGGAGCAGACGTGGACGGGGCAATCACGTGACACAAACAAACACAAACGCACATGGCCATAAGTCTGCGCTGATCCCTGACAACAACAATCCTAAGAAACCTCTCAATTGGTTCCAGAAAAAGAAAATTAAGCTACTACGTAGAACAGATTTGCCAATAACCGGATTGAATCCAATAGAAAAAGATGGAAATGAATTGGAAAAGGAAAGAACTAGAACTCAGAGTTCATAGAAGTGGCCCAAGGAACCTTCAAGATGTAAAGAGTGTTTGTGTGGAAGAATGGGCCAGAATCATACCCGAGTAATACATGTGACTAGTTTCTCCATACAGGAGCCGTGTTTATTCCATTTTATTACACATAACTTAATTTCTGAACTTAATTGTATTGTTGTCTTTGTATCTCTGGATTATTTGGGTTGTTACTGACATCTGGTGAAATTTTCATGTCAACAGCAGCTTTAGAAATATATTTACTGAGAAAAATGGTGACAGGTTCGATATTTATTTTACCCGCTGAACATAAGTAAAACAATGGAAACTTTAGAATGAATTAGTCGTGATGTTACTTAGTGTATATTCCTCATTGTATATTGGTCTATGACAAATGACTACAGAATATTTTACAGATATTTGTGCTTATACTGGGGGCACGATGGCTTAGAGGTTAGCATGTTCGCCTCACACCTCCAGGGTTGGGCGTTCGAATCCCGCCTCCGCCTTGTGTGTGTGGAGTTTGCATGTTCTCCCCACCCCGTGCCTCGGGGGTTTCCTCCGGGTACTCCGGTTTCCTCCCCCGGTCCAAAGACATGCATGGTAGGCTGATTGGCATCTCTGGAAAATTGTCCGTAGTGTGTGAGTGTGTGTGTGAATGAGAGTGTGTGTGTGCCCTGTGATGGGTTGGCACTCCGTCCAGGGTGTATCCTGCCTCGATGCCCGATGACGCCTGAGATAGGCACAGGCTCCCCGTGACCAGAGAAGTTCGGATGAGCGGTAAAAAAAAATGAATGAATGAATGAATTATAAATAGAACTGAAGTTCATGGAGCCAAATAAGCAGATTTTAGGTCTGAGGTCCCGTCACTTTAATAAACACACCAAACTCGAACCGTGAATACTGATGAAGCTATTAAAAGTCTGATGATTTCTGTGTCACAGTTCATTAAATTCAGCTTGTGAACTTGCTGTTGTGAAGCTGATGTCAGCTGCTGAGCATCTCTGTGTTTCTGGAGCTCTGTGAAAGCTCAGCATCTCTGAGAGCGAAACCGTAACACAGATGAATAGATTTTAATACAGATTTCTGATTCTTATTGATGTTTAATTCTAATAAAGATTGATCCTAATTCTATCTGATTGTAATTTGGATTCTTGCTGATTGATTCTGACCGTTCACACACCAGTACTAAATGTACCAATACTGCCCTCTGCTGGTTATGACACACTGGTGCATGAATATCTAATCAGAAGTCTAATCAAGTCTAATATCTAATATATTTTTTTTAATTATACATACATTATACATACATACATATACAATTAAATATACAATAAAAATACAAAAAATAACACACCACATTCCTTGAAGTGAGCTCACCAAACCAGACAGGACCTGTGTCTCCCTGCTGTAACAGAATAAACAGGACACAAATAACAGATGAAGCTTCCAGCGGCTTGTCTGAGTCTGGTTCCTCTTACGGTTCCTCCATTTTGTCATCTCGGTGACTTTGTGTTCATCACTCTCACCTCTGGATGGTTCATTATCAAACCACTACATTTATTCTGTATATAAATTTATCTTATAAATACATCTTATAACTGCTTTGTGACCAAAAATGTAAATTTAATCTACAATTTTAATTACAATAATATTTTTATTGTAAATTGGTTGTCTCTTTTACAGGAAAGTTAATTGCTGTAATATTTTACTGTGATACTCTAAAGTCTCCCAAAAGAAAATCTGTGCAGATGTAGAATAAGATGAAACCAGCTCTTAATCCTGAGATTAAGAATTAAGGAATCCCACCAACAAAAAAAACAAACTGATAAATGTAAAGAATAAGGTAAAAAAAAGTCTTAATCATGCTTATATTCTGTCCTGTGATTCACCAGACCACAAATTTACCTCAGCACTCAATCTACTACTTTTTTCTAATTTCATATAAAGGAAGTAGAACAAATCTAATCTAATCCGATTATCTAATAGCACTGCGGCTAAAACTTAAAAAACATCACATAATCTTCAGCTTTGTGAGTCAGTCTTCCTGCACCTTCACAATATGCTCCACCTTAAATGGTGGAGCTAATGTTTTCTTCCCTCTAAAACTTTTCTAGCCTTTTTTTTCTTAAAAAACATCAATCAATCAATCAATCAATCAATCAATCAATCAATCAATCAATCAATAAACCAGCCATACAATTAAAGCCACTGACAGATGACATGAATAACAATAACTGTCTTGTTACAGGAGTGACTTACGTTACGCAGCAATTTAGCAGTCCGTGTGATGGAAGTAGAAAAATCCGAATGTACTGTAAGCACCTTAAGGACCAAATTATGTCTAATTATGACCGGATCAAAGCATCTCCAAAGCTACACGTCTTTTCAGGGTGTTTCAGGTATGCAGTATACCTACCAAGAGGATGGTCTAAGGATGAGCCGATCCCACAGAATTGCACAAATTGCTAAAAAAAGTGAACGTTGGCTCTGATAGAAAGGAGTCTGATCACACAGAGCACTCAAAGCCCCAACAATGAACATCAGACCTGGAGCAATGGATGAAGGAGGACTGGTCTGAAGAATCATGCTTTCTTTTACATCTTTGCACCTGGATGCACTATATGAAGAAGGTGGCAGATGCTCCGGGCAACGTTCTGCTCGAACCCTTCAACCCCGATATTCACACGAAAGTTACTTTGACACGTACAGTACCAACCACCTAAACATTGCTGCAGATGAAGTAGACTCTTCAGGTGTTCCTTAATGGCAGTGTCGTCTTATAGCAACAAAGAAATCGTTTAGAAACGTTTCTACATTTAGCAGACACCCTTATCCAGAGTGACTTACAACTGAGGGTTAAGGGCCTTGCTCAGGGGCCCAGCAGTGGCAGCTAGGTGGACCTGGGGTTCGAACCCATGACCTTCCGATCAGTAGCCCAACACCTTAACCACTGAGCTACCACATCCCATTTCTCTCTAATCGAGCATCTGTCGGACGTTCTCGACAAACGAGCCTGATCCATGGAGATCCCACCTCAGAAATGTACAAAACTTAAAGGATCTACTGCTAACGTCTTGGTGTCAGATACCAAACACACCTTCAGAGGTCTTGTGGAGTCAGTGGGTCAGTGCTGTTTTTGTGGCACTACATGGGCCTACACAATATTAGGCAGATGATGTTAATGCTATGGCTGAACAATGTGACAATAAATATAAACAGTTTAAAATGCAGCACAGACACGTTATTTTGCATCACAAAACCTGACAGTTGTTCCAGAATCCCAAATCCAGAACCCAGCGTATAGAGGCTGAGTGAATGTGGTGTGGACTCTGTGGAGGAGCTTCATGGTGTCAGAGACGCTGTAGAAGGACAGAGTTCCTGCACTGTGATCCACATACACTCCTATTCTGGTGCATGATGGCATGATATCAAGTACAGTCTCCAAATTATTGTGCCAGAAAGATAGAGAAGGAGATGAACACATCAGACTCCAGGACTGATTGTTGCGTCCAAACAGGCAATCATTACCCCACCCCTTCCTGTTGATTTCTTTATATGATACCGAAACAAACACCTTATCCACAGTACTCAACTCCACCTCCCAGTAACAGCGTCCACACACGCTCTCTTTACTCAACACCTGAGCGTTAGACTCGAATCTATCTGGATGATTAGAGACTCTCTGGTCTTTCTCATTACGTTTCACCACTCTGTTCTTTTCAGATAGTAAAAGGGAATGGTGTGCTGTATTGGGGTCCAATGTCAGTGAACAGAAATCTGAAAAAAAAAAAATATATATATATAAAAATATAACTGTATGAATGTAATTCATATTTCCAGTGCATTTTAAGGCTTAGTCACCAAACACAATACTACTACTACTACTACTACTACTACTACTACTACTACTACTAATAATAATAATAATAATAATAATAATAATTGTTATTATAGTTATCAATTATTATTATTACTATTATTAATATTCTTCTTCTTCTTCTTCTTCTTCTTCTTCTTCTTCTTATTATTATTATTATTATTATTATCTTAATAATAAATAGTAATTAATCATAATTTGTGTGTGTGTGTGTGTGTGTGTGTGTGTGTGTGTGTGTGTGTGTGTGTGTGTGTGTGTGTGTGTGTGTGTGTGTTTTACACTTACACTGAAGCAAATCCTCTCTAGTCGGTGAAGGTAAGATCATCTGCACTACCCCAGCTTTGCAAACACATAAGCACAAAAATTGTTGCTTCTATTTATTGGTTAAGCTTGATCACGTGTAAGTGTGTATGTTTACAGCCCAGTTTACAAACTAAAGTGTAAAACACATTAATAATATTTTGCTGTTGAACCAGTTGTTACAGTAGTCAGTTATACCCTTTTGACCACCGTGAACACTTTTTCCTGCTGTCGCTGCACTGTAATTGTTACTGTAAGAGTAACGAGTGTAATGTAGTGATGATTAGAGTGAAACGGCAGCAGGACAACGATGCAGGTCAAATTTTTCTTACCATATTCAGGGATTTTTATGAAATCCTCTTCACAGAATCCTTCAAGTCGCTTTTTCATATCAGATAGAGATTTCAGAACGCTGTGAAACGAGGGATGTTGAATGACAGTGATGCCGGGTGAGTCCTCACATGCAGAAGCAGCACTAAGAGACTGGAAACTCTATAGAGACAAAGAAAAAACATGGAGACGAGAAACATTTAGACATTAACTTCTGCTACCAGAATGCAACACATCTTAAATTGTTTCGGAGATACAGCTAATTTTGTTGAAAGTATAGTGTGTGTTACCTGGAGGAAATGGATGTGATCATGTGTGTGTGAAAGCTTCTCCATCTCAGTGACTCTCCTCTGAAGATCATTAATCTCCTGCTCCAGTTGCTCCAGGAGTCGTTCAGCTCGACTCAGTTCAGCCTTCTCCTGAGCTCTGATCATCTCCATCACCTCCGAGCGCTTTTTCTCCATGAAGCTGATCAGCTCAGTAAAGATCCTCTCATTGTCCTCCACTGCTGTCTGTGCACTGAGCTGTTAGGAGACACACAACACACACACCATTTAAATGGACATGTTAATGCTATAACTTTGAGGAACCTTTAGTATAAACACATATTTATTAACATACACACAAATATGTTGGAAGATGTTATAGAGCAGTCATGTGTCTGTCTTGATACATGATTGTGAAGGAAAGTGATGGTTTGGCCCTGAATGTCGTCTATTTGTAATATTAATGGTGGTAGCAATATGCAGGACGGACACACGAGCCTCATGAAGACAACTCGCATTAGAAATTGGCCGATGATACGGATAGAATCTCTTTGTCTCATAACAAAACTAAATAATTTTGTCTTTGTCTGTCTAATTGATTTAACGTGTTATAACATGGATTAAATTACATGACAGATTAATCTTCTTCAGCATGGGCCCGAGTTTTCTTTTTTTTTGTGATCGATATTTTTTTATTATTATTTACTTATTGCAAAATATCAAACTATATACAACAGATGCCATGATTAAGAAATAGTATTGTACAACAGTATGTAATAGGATAAGACCAAAGCCCTTATAGTCGATTAAATTGTTATCAGCGTTTCAATTTGTCCAGTAAAATTTCAGCCATTTCTTCCCAGCTTCCGATAGTTCGATCCTTTGCACCATTGAGTTTGGCAGTGGTACGTTCTAACAGAACAATGTCTCTGAAGAAAGATAGCCAGGTGAAGTTTGTAGATATGGATGTTTTAAACCACAGTTTCAGAATAGTCTTTTTAGCAGCCGTACTGGCCGCCAAGAGGATCCTTTTTTGACCAGTATTTAGTTTAAGAGTCGAGTCATCTAGTAACAGAAGAGGTAGTGGATCCTTGGGTATGTCCATATACAAAATGTCAGAGAGAGTGGAGGATACATAAGTCCATAAGGAAAGTATTCTAGGACATTCCCAGAACATATGCATATATGAACCTATTATAGAGTTATTACAAATATGACAATAGGGATCGGATCTAAACCTCATCTTGTACAATGCATTTTCCCCAACATCTTCCTCATCTTCCCCAACACATACATTTTTGATCGTGATGTAAGGAGGTAGAGTGTGTGTGCCCTGTGATGGGTTGGCACTCCGTCCAGGGTGTATCCTGCCTCGATGCCCGATGACGCCTGAGATAGGCCCAGGCTCCCTGTGACCCGAGAAGTTCGGATAAGCGGTAGAAAATGAATGAATGAAAGCAAGGAGGTATTGAATGTCGCTTATACCCGGTTAGGAGGGGGTATGGAAGAAGGCTTAGGGTCACAGGGGAGTGATCTGAGAGAAGAAGAGGTAATATATCGGTGCTGTCAATAAATGGGATATAAGCAGGCCATACCAGCAGATAATCAATACGAGAAAAGGTTTTGTGGCATGCTGAGAAAAAAGTGAAATCTTTGACTTTGTCATTTTTCAGTCGCCATTGTCAGGGTTTTTGCCATTGTCAGCCATAGGCAGCGCAGCTTCATTAATAATAATGTAGTGCCCCGTGTAGTGTGGATTATGTTTGTCTTCCTTATGTAATAAACCCCTTTTCATTTGAAGCTATCTTGCGTATGGGTCTGTCTCCAATCCTCCTGCTTCTGGGGTCTGACAGAATGAAGCCGCCGCATCGACCTAGCAGACCCAGCAAGATAGCTTCCAGCTCGGACGGGCCTTTTTTCTCCCTTTCCCCCCTGGACTGTTCCGCCAGTCCTTCTGGCCCTTTTTTCCGGTGACATCGCTCCGCATTTGTCCGGTGAGGGATGCCGCTCCGTTTCCGGGTCAACGTTGTCTCACTAATTTTGCGGAGGATGTCACCATCCTAGGGAGGTCCCTTTTTTTTTTTGGTGACCTGCGGCATCGCGCCGCATCTCTCCGGTGAAGGACGCCGCTCCGTTTTCGGTTTCTCAGAGGAGGACGTCGCTTCACTATTTCCGCGGGGGATGCTGCAGGCCTGAGGTGGGGGCTCTTTCCCGCCCTCCCGCCCTTTTTTCCAGCTCGTAGAAGCGAGGGTTTGGCCGCTGTGCGTCGGGGGATGCTGCTCGGGCCTTCAGCTCGGCTGTGGACTTCGCTCGGCCCTTCAGCTCGGCTGTGGACGTCGCTTGGCCCTCTCTGGCTGCGCCGCCATGTGCCCTGCTCCCCCCACCTGCCTCGCCGTGTGCCTTGGCTCCCCTCGCCTACCTCTCCGTGGTCCTTGCTCCCCCCACTGTCCTCACCGCTATCCTTGCTCCCCTCACTTGCCAAACGCCGTGGACCTCACCCCCTCCCAAACTTGTCGGGTTTTGACGCTTTGGGAGCAGTATCTTGGGGGTGGGTGGGTGGCTGGGGGGGTTCTGTCAGGAATCAGTGTGGATCTGTCAGGGATCCGTGCAGATTTTTGGCCATGTGCGTTTGTGTTTGTTTGTGTCACGTGATTGCCCCGCCTACTCCTACTCCCCGCCTTCGTCTACTCCTCCCGGTCATCACACCTGTTCCCCATTGTGTGTGATTGTCCCTTTCCCTATATATGTGTTAGTAATAATGTTAGTGCCACGTGTAGTGTGGGTTATTTTTGTCTTCCTTATGTATTAAACCCCTTTCATTTGAAGCTATCCTACATACGGGTCTGTTTCCAATCCACCTCCGTCCTGGGCGCTGACAGCCATATGTCACATACACTAATTTGTTTTATAAACTGAGTCATGCACCGTATTGAAATCACCGTCTATTATAAAGTGATAGCCATTAAGGCTTAATATCATTTGTGTGAGTTGTTAATAAAATACATTGTCATATTCATTGGGGGCATAAACTGAGATAAAGGCGTATTTATTATTGGACCAAGTACCTAGCACACATGTAATATGGCCGTCCGTATCACTCTTAGTATGATGAATATGTAAAGTGAGATGACGGCTATAAGTATCATAACCCCCTTTGTTTTCTTAGTGGAGGAGGAAAAAGAGACTAATTTATAATGCCTGTTTTGAAATCTATTAACATCACCTGCTTTCAAATGAGATTCTTGTAACAATGCAACGGACGCCTTTTTAGATCTTAAATAATCTAAGCACTTTGTCCTTTTGATTGCACCATTTAGACCATTGACGTTCCAAGAAATTACTTTAAGAGTCATAGATCAAAAACAGCATTATGTACATTTTAAATGAAAAACAAAACCATGTGGACTTATGAAAACATATCATGGCATCTGGAACAGTAAATGAACAACAGTGAGAACAAAATGAAAAGGCAGTGAGCAGAGAGGGAGAACAAGCTCTCCTATCTGCCTGGAAATTAACATATGCGGGATACGTGGCCAGTATAACAGTTGATCACCCGAGCCCGGGGGTCACCTCGGCATCACAATTTATCCAAAACCTTCCTGACACAGCCGCCCCGTAGACAGTAATGCCATCTTTACCTTCGATATCACGGACTGGCTTCCATTAACGCTTCAGCTGGGGTGTTATTACGTGCCGACGGAGGGGTGGCGAGAGCCTGTTGTTGAGCGAGATACGTTCCTACCTCCGACAGCGTTTGAATGAGTGCGGTCGATCCCTGGTGCGTTACCTTTACTATGGAGGGGTAGATCATAAGGAGGAGATCCCTATCTGCATGAGCTTCTTCCTGCATAAGTCCATCTCTCGTCTTTAAGTGGCAGTCTGATTACTGTAATCCGGGTAGAAGTGAAGCAGGTTTCCTTTGTGTGAGATTTGCCCTGCGGCGCGAGCACCTTTAAGGATGGCGTTTCTATTCTTGGAACCATAGCAATTTAAAAATCAGTGTTAGCGGGCCCTTTCTTTTGCTCTCGTCAGTGTAAATTCGGTGCGCTCTTTCTATTTCAAACCTGCCTTTTGAAGAGCCGGAATCCATATCGGCAACTGAGCTTGTAGATAACCGACAGGATCGCTTCCTTCTTCGCCCCCTTTTTGTCCGACAAGACGCAGATCGCTCTGTCGGCTCTTATCCTCCAGTCTCGCCATCTTGTCTTGTAGCGTAACCACGGCCTGTTTGACTTCGACCGAGTCTTGTTTCACTTTTCGTACCGCGGATTGAATGTTATCGAAATTGTTGCTGATCGCTCTCATCTCTTTTTCAGGAGGCCCGATTATTTCCGCCATCGGTTGAATCTCCTCCCTGAAAATTTCTCGAAGCACGCCGAACTGTAGCGTTAGCTCGCCAGCCACCATATTGCTCAGGTTCTCAGCATCCGGATCTTTCATCCGTTTCTTCTCCGGGGAGGATAGTAAAAGTTGGCGTTTGGCCATTGCCCTTTAAAGGTTAAACACTGGAGGTAAAGGCGTTAGCTTTGTGTCAAGATTGTAGCGTTGCCGGATGGTTTAATAACGCCGAAGAGAGGAGCTCCAAACTCAAGCGGCCATCTCTGTCAACAGGTCACGTCCCTGGGGGCCCAAGTTTTCTTTTCCAAAGCCTCCAGTAATGCAACAGTCTTCCAAACACTCTTTAGTAATTTGTTAAGTTACACCTTTGTTAATTATATTATTTCCTCACCACCCATTCTCTCTCTCTCTCTCTCTCTGTCTCTCTCTCTCTCTCTCTACTACTACTACTACTAAAAGATGGAGAAAAAGTCATGCGATTATAAAGACAGATGTCTATGTGTAGTATTTTTTCCTTTAGATCTGTTTATACTTTCTCTAGTCACCTTAAATTTGTTCGCAGTCTGTTTCAGCTCCTGCACCTTCTTCTTCTTCTCCTGGATTCTCTGCTGGGATTTTATCTGCTCCTCCTTTAACTCACTCTGTGAACAAATAAGATACTTTTCACTTTTTTATATATTATGAAGTCTGGATATGAAATTACGAATTAACAAATCAGAAAACACAACGGCATTTCAGACAAGCCAGAAAAGGTATGTAAAGTCTGCGAATGGAAGTCTTAATGCTGCTTTCTTTGACAGTAAGCTTTAGCTCATACTCATTCTTTGGTATCTTGTTTCTCATTTTCTTCTTGACAATACACCATAGATTCTCTATGGGGTTCAGGTCTGGTGAGTTTGACACCATGGTCATTTAACCAACTTTTGATTAGATTAGATTAGATTCAACTTTATTGTCATTACACATGTACAAGTAGAAGGCAACGAAATGCAGTGGTGCTTTGCATTTGGTGCTTTTGGCAGTGTGGACAAGTGCCAAATCCTGCTGGAATATGAAATCAGCATCTTTAAAAAACTGGTGTGCTCTAAAATATCTTGGTAAACTTGCTTTCATCTGAAAAGAGGACTTTGGATCACTTCTTCTCTTTCTCAAGATGCCTCTGACGTTGTCTGTGGTTCAGGGGTGGCTTAACAAGAGGATTATACGACAACTGTAGCCAAAATTCATGGACACGTCTGTGTGTGGTGGCTCTTGATGCCTTGACCCCAGCTTCAGTCCATTCCTTGTGAAGTTCACCCAAATTCTTGTATGGATTTTGCTGGACAAGCCTCTCAAGGCTGCGGTCCTCTCGGTTGGTTGTGAATCTTTTCCTTCCACACTTTTTCCTTCCACTTAACTTTCTATTAACATGCTTAGATACAGCACTCTGTGAACAGCTTGTAAGGTAATGAATGTTCGTGGCCTTGTGAAGGGTGTCAGTGATTGTCTTCTGGACAACTGTCAGGTCAGCCTAGTGCAGGGGACGGCAACCTTAAACACTCAAAGAGCCATTTGGACCCGTTTCGCACAGAAAAAAAACACAGGGAGCCACAAAACCCTTTTGACATCTAAAATGAAGATAACACTGCATATATTGTGTTTTACCTTTATGGATAGTATAGAAAAAACTGTAGTGTGTTGCATTTATGAAATCAATGATCTGCTACCGAGTAAACAAAATTTTATTTCTGCAGGCAAACAAAAATATTTTGAACATTTTGAACTAACCTTAACAAAAAAGATGCTGGGTTGAAGGCTACTTTCAAATAAAATGTTCAATGTATAATTGAGTCCTCTTCATATTCATGACCAGGGCTCTCAAGTTTTGAAGACAGGCAAGCGTGACATTTACAACCTCCCCCACAACCGCATTTTTTTTTTCATTGGTTGTAGCGTTAAATCTTACCCAGATAGTAGCTTCTTTCTTTCTTTTTTGATTGGCTGTCAGGCTCGACTAAGAACTGAGACGCGCTTGATTCCTGCTCGGTTCCATAGAGACAGCGGTGCGGACTGATACATTTTGGCGCTGCGGCTTATTAAATATATGATAAATAGTCAAAATATTTTTCTGCGTGAGAAATACGATGGTGTGGCGGGAGAGCGTGAGAAAAGACCGAAATGCGTGACTGTCAGTCTCAATGCGTGACACTTGACAGTCCTGCATGACATCAAAACTTTAACATGCCGGCTGCAGCAAACCAAAAATGTGCCTGCTTCTGTGTGTCGGATTTCGCAAGTTGGCAGTTATGACGCATATTTTGAGCAACAAAAAAATTAAACACGGTTTATTTTAATGTCACAAGAGCATCACAATCTTAGAATTTAGAATTACATTAAAAAAAAAACAACTAACTAATTAAAATAAAATAAATTTAAATTAAATACTTATTTTCCAAATCTACAGGGAGCCGCAGCAGAGGGATGAAAGAGCCACTTGCGGCTCCGGAGCCGCGGGTTGCCGACCCCTGGCCTAGTGACTGTCTTCCCCATGATTGTGTAGCCTAGTGAACCAAACTGAGAGACCATTTTGATGGCTCAGGAAACCTTTGCAGGTGATTAGCTGATTGACATGTCATCATATTCTAATTTTTGAGATTGGTGAATGTTGGGTTTTTGTTAAAGGTGAGACAAAATCATCACAATTAAAAGTACCCAAGATTTAGTTTTCTGCTACGTCTCTTTTAAAACCTCCAGATTTTTTCCACAAAAACTGCAAAAATTCAACATATTTTAATCCAGTAAGGACAATGGAGGACATTTTTATACATTCATAATCACATTAGTCAACTTTCACATAATCACATTAGTCAACTTTCTTCTGCCGCAGCCTGCTGTACTTCCTGTACATCTTGAGTGGCAGAAGTCTCGTCCAATCAGAAGTAAGACTTCTTTGAGATGTTGTGTTTTCTGGATTATTTTGTTTTCTGATTTGTTATTTTGTTTTGTTCAAATGTATTTTATTTTGCACTTCTCAGCCATTAGACATATTTTAAAAATATAATAACTTATGTTAGAGATTCTTGAGTTTTTTACTTAATGCTTTCATAATTTTCCTATTAATTGGACGACACGTTGATGTATACATCACACATAGTGTTGCCAACCACAGCAAAGAAAATCAAGTGATAATTTTGGTTCTTTATAGGAAAATAAGAGTCAGTAATAGATTTACTTCTCAAATACCACTATAGAATTGTGATTCCAGAACAAAATCTGTTGTTAAGTGAATGTTGTCGTTTTCATTGATGTCTTATGTCGGGACGATTCTACATTATATTAAACAGTTTGCATATCTTGACACACTGCATATTTATCTTTTCGACATATGCTTTTATCACTCGACATAAATTATAAAATCACAACCAGTGGTTGAAGGTAGACCGTGCCACGATTGGTCAGCGCCACGAGACCGTTGTCCGATTGGCTGGAGTAGACGGTGGGCGGAGTCTACCTATTTGAGGAATCTTGTGCACGTCTTTACGTTGGAAATGTTTTAAATAAACAATTGCACAGAACGCAATCCACAAATGAGCAGGAAGCCATTCACAAATAAATACAATTAAACATATATTTATAAATATTTTTTTATTTTCAAATCCCATTTTATTTATTTGTGAATTTCATTTCTTTTTGTGAAATTTGTAACATATATTTACGGTTTGCTTATTGTGCGTTTATTGATTTCAAAAATATTTGTGAACCTCTTCATATTTATTTGTGGATCATAGTATATTTATTCAGAATAATAAAACAATTCTGATCCCACAGGCGGCAAACGATCGGAAAGGCAGAAAGAGAAAGCAGTAATAGCATAAGTAATAACAGGAAGTAATAGAAGGAAAACGGAATACAGGAAACAAGTCGAGACCTCGCACAGGTATGAAGTTCAAGCGTGGTTTTATGTGAACGGGAGATGAGGAACAGGTGGCGGTGTAATCAGGAGGAGAGGTGGCTGATGGGAAATGTAGTCCGGAAGCGCGCTAGTACTTGCTCATTGTAGTTGCTCATGACAGTGAATAACAAATCCACAACCCTGTGAATTGTTTATACATTATATAATAATAAAAATAACAATGCAGTTCTGACCTGTTTCTGGTTTCTTTCCGTTGCGGTCGAAACTGTATCGTGGTCTTTATGTTCGTCCATTGTGCACAAAACACAGATGCATCTTTGGTCAGTACGACAGTAAATCTCAACCAGTTTATTATGATGAGAGCAGATTTTCGCTTGCATATTTCCAGAGGTTTCAATTAACTCATGCTTTAAGAAAGCAGGAACTTCATAATGTGGTTTCAGATGGGTTATACAAAACGAAGCCACACACATCAGACAGGACTTGACAGCTTTGTGTTTTCTCCCGGTGCAGAAATCACACTCCACATCTCCAGGTCCAGTGTAACAGTGATCAGGAGAAGCAGCTTGAACTTCAGTCTTCTTCTTCAGTTTCTCCACCACTTCAGCCAGCATGTTGTTTCTGCGTAGAACAGGCCTTGGTGTGAAAGTGTCTCTGCACTGAGGACAGCTGTAGACGTCCTTCTGATCCTCCTGATCCCAGCAGTCATTAATACACACCTTACAGAAACTGTGACCACAGGAGAGAGCCACCGGATCCTTCAGGAGATCCAGACACACTGAACAGATGAACTGATCCACTGAAAGCTGATCTACTGAAATACTCGCCTCAGCCATTTTTCTGAACTTAGATGTAAGAGTGTCGTTCACAGTTAGCTCTGAACTAAGTGCTTGTTTTGTATTGTGATATGTAGAGCATGGGTGGAGCTTGACATGGGTGGAGATTAAAACAAAACCGGTCTCAACTGCCATCGATCCCAAACATTTTGGTTGGGAGTGTAAATATGGCACAGCCCAAAAAAATGCAAACCAGTTGGAATATTTACATTTACATTTATGGCATTTGGCAGACGCCCTTTATCCAGAGTTATGTACAAAAGTGCTTCTAAGTCTCTATCATCGACTACATTAACTCGGGTTCACTAGTTTACAGACTTAAGATACCATGAGACTAAAACCCTGTTCAAAGCATTAGTGTTTTGAATCTGATGTGTGCAGCTACCAATATTTGCATGGAAAATATTTGCATGCAAAGAAAAACATAGAAATTACTGGCAATAATGATGATAATGATGACTAAACCAGAATGTGAATAAACTACGGGGTTATGGTTCCATGTGTCACCTTGTCTAAGGTTTAGAAATAATTAAAATGGTTTGTTAATTTTTTGCTAATATACAGCGAGTATGAAACCGCTGGTGAGATGAAATTTTCACCAGATTTCGTTCACAACCAAAGTAATCCAGAGATACAAAGAAAACAAAACATATTTATCTCTGGATTACTTGGGTTGTGAACGAAATCTTGTGAAAATTTCCTGTTAGGCCCAAAGCTCACCTACAGACAAAAATCTTCCACAAAAGACGATTAAAGTCCAAATTTTGTTATTTAAATTTGATTTATCTCCTCTTAACACGCTCTTTTAAAAAAGTCCTTTTAGACAGGATTCTTTGGATTATTGTTCAATTGAAAACCTTCACTGCATACTGTATTTATGTCATTTTAAACTTCGGCCAAATCCAACCTGAAACCTGGTATTTTCGGTTAATTTCGTACCTTTGAGTCTTTCCTCTGTGTATAAATCCACTACAATGTCGCCTAACGTTGTTTATAGCAACACCACCACAACGGCTAATTTTAACTCAGCAGTTATTAGCAACATTAGCAAACCAGGTGACTTACAGTAATAAAAATAACAAAATAAGTCATGTTACTTCTGTTTATTTTAATATTTTCAAACTCTGATATTAAACTTTTTTAGTGTCAACAAAATCGAATCTAATTAACTAGAAAATTTAAAATGTAAAAAAAATATATAAATAAATAAATAATGACATACGAGCACTTATAGCAACTAGTGTCTATAATTCATAGATTTAAAAACAATATTCTGTTAATTCTGTTGTATTTTACATATTTAGACACTCACTCATATCAGATCTTTATTTCAATTAAGCTTAACGTAAAAAAAAATTGGTCATTTTAATAATAAATAAAAAGTCATATTGCTAATATTTTATTTTGGATCACAGAATTTTACAGAAGTTCTATAAAAGTAGAGCCTGAACCCAGCGTATAGAGGCTGAGTGAATGTGGTGTGGACTCTGTGGAGGAGCTTCATGGTGTCAGAGACGCTGTAGAAGGACAGAGTTCCTGCACTGTGATCCACATACACTCCTATTCTGGGGGATGATGGAGCTCTGAGATCAGTCTTAATGTTGTTGTGATAGAAATACAGAGAAGAAGGAGAACATTCCAGACTCCAGGACTGTTTGTTGCATCCAAACCCACACTCAATACCCGGTCCATTCCTCCTGATGTCTTTATATGAGACTGATATGCACACACCACCACCGCTCCACTCCACCTCCCAGTAACAGCGTCCACACACACTCTCCTTACACAACACCTGCCACAAGGAGTCAAATCTCTCTGGATGATCAGAGTACTGCTGCTCTCTCGTACTGAGTGTCACTGCTCTGTTCTTCTCAGACAGAATGAGTTTACGATGTGTCGTGTTGGGATCCAGAGTCAGAGAACAGAAATCTAAAATAAAAGAGAAAAACAAACTGAACAATGTGAACATGTTGGGTTTAATTCATTTAAAGGTGTGTGTGTGTGTGTGTGTGTGTGTGTGTATGTGTGTGTGTGTGTGTGTGTGTGTGTTACACATACAGTGCAGAAAATCATCTCTACTCTTTGGTTCTGAGGGTAAAATTATCTGAAGTCCTGCAGCTGTGGAGACACAGAAACAAAATGGAGATGGAAAAATCAGGTGCCGTAAAAAAGACTGAAACAATTTAAAGTGACAGAATTTCTGTCTGATATTTAATCAGTGTTTTATTTTAGACAACACATTATCAGGACCATTTCTCTCACCACGTCCAGGGATGTTGATGAATTCCTCCTGGAAGATTTCCACGAGTCTCTTTTTCAGGTCAGAGAGAGATTTCTTCACTCCATCAAATGAGAGATGTTGACTGACAGTGATGCTGGATGTGTCGTCATGTCCAGAAGAGACACGAAGAGACTGGAAACTCTACAGAGAGAAAGAAGAACAACATAGAGAAGGAGAAAGGTGGAGAAATATACACATTATATATACAGGTGTGTGTGTGTGTGTGTGTGTGTGTGTGTGTGTGTGTGTGTGTGTGTGTGTGTGAGAGAGAGTTTCAGACAGTGTGTGTTACCTGGAGTAAATGGGTGTGATCGTGTGTGTGTGTGTGTGTGTGTGAGTCTCAGACAGTGTGTGTTACCTGGAGGAAATGGATGTCATCGTGTGTGTGTGAAAGCTTCTCAATCTCAGTGACTCTCCTCTGAAGATCATTAATCTCCTGCTCCAGTTGCTCCAGGAGTCGTTCAGCTCGACTCAGTTCAGCCTTCTCCTGAGCTCTGATCATCTCCGTCACCTCCGAGCGCTTTTTCTCCATGAAGCTGATCAGCTCAGTAAAGATCCTCTCATTGTCCTCCACTGCTGTCTGTGTACTGAGCTGTTAGGAGACACACAACACATGAAGGTCCATTTAAAGCTCATCTCTCATTCTCTCTCTTACTGGGACTCTAAATGTCTCCATGTTGTCCATGTTGTGTGTGTTTCTAGGAGCAGCTCTGTCTCTGCTCACTGCTCACCTTTATAGTGTTCACAGCCTGTTTCAGCTCCTGCACCTTCTTCTGCTTCTCCTGGAGTCTCTGCTGGAACTTCAGCTGCTCCTCCTGTAGCTCATTCTGAGGAAAAATAAAAGACATTTCACTGTTTATAAACTTTACGAGCAGTTTATACAGAGTGTATGAGCTCAGTGTTTGAACACTAACTGCACAGAAAGGGTTAAAGTTCACTCGGGTTCTACGGAGCACCTTATTAAATAGAACACTGGATGTTGGCTGTTACAAAGTTCATAGTTAAACACGGAAATGTATTTTAGTATTTAATGAATATACTTGGGTTCCTTTGGGTTACATCACAATTAACAACAAAAGATGTATCGATTTTTTTCTTTTTTAATAATAATATCCAAAGCTTAAAAGTTTAATATGAACCCTAAGTTGTAGCTTCTGCTTGGAAACCTTCAGCCACTTTACATTAGAAATATAAATTGTATGAACTGACTGAATAGATGAGACTTGTATTTCTCACCTCTTTCTCACTTCTGTAAGCTTTAACTGAGACGGTGTCGTGGCTTTTATGTTCATCCGTCATACACAGATAACAGATGAAGCTTTGGTCAGAACGACAGAAGATCTCCAGCACTTATCATGTTCAGAGCAGATCTTCTCTTGTAGATTTCCAGAAGCTTCGACTAACTTGTGCTTTTTCCATGAAGGAACTTGATAGTGAGGTTTGAGATGAGTTTCACAAAACGAAGCCACACACACCAGACAGGACTTGACGGCTTTGTGTTTTCTCCCGGTGCAGAAATCACACTCCACATCTCCAGGTCCAGCGTAACAGTGATCAGGAGAAGCAGCTTGAACTTCAGTCTTCTTCTTCAGTTTCTCCACCACTTCAGCCAGCATGTTGTTTCTGCGTAGAACAGGCCTTGGTGTGAAAGTGTCTCTGCACTGAGGACAGCTGTAGACGTCCTTCTGATCCTCCTGATCCCAGCAGTCATTAATACACACCTTACAGAAACTGTGACCACAGGGTATAGTTACCGGATCCTTCAGGAGATCCAGACACACTGGACAGATGAACTGATCCACTGAAAGCTGATCTACTGAAATACTCGCCTCAGCCATTTTTCTGAACTCAAAGTTTCGTTTTTGTTGAAATGAACTTCCTGGTTCTGTGTGTGTAGGAGAGGGAGAGGGAGAGGGAGAGGGAGGGGAGGAGCAGCACAAGGACATAGAGCTTATAAACGCCCCTTTTTTTTAACTGTTTCTTCTCCCTCTAACCCCCTTCTATCATACACACTGTGTCAGAGAAATCTGCTTTTGGAAGTTGAACGTAGGCTGATGATATGTTTTGAGCGTAAAGTGAATATTTAATATGTTTTCCTGGAACTTACTTACTTCAATGCATTTTAAAATGAATATTAATTTAACTCTCTTATTTTCCTCCTATGCAAATTAGGAGCACAGAGTCAACTTGATCTTGTCTGTTTTGACTGCTTATAAAAAATGAAGTATATATGAATGCCTTTTTTTTCATCTTTTTATTCTAACTTGTTTACAACATATTAACATATATTTTGCAAAAAAAATTGTATTTGGTATAATAACCCTTATTTATATACAGAAATGCCTCATTTTTATAAAAAAAAACAGAAATTTTGAATTCTTTTCACTATAGAGGCACAAAAGTTGCTGCACAATTACAGGCTGGTATTTTTCAAAGGCAGGAGATTTTGACCATTTTTAATGTCAGCAAATAATAAAACCTGTTTTTTTTTCCAGGCCAAATTGACTTAAATGCTTATAAATAAAAAATTCTTCAATGATCACCATTCTGTGTGTAATATCTATTTTGCCCACCTGATGTCATCTGATCAACCAACAATAGGCTACACACAAGTGTGAAATATTTACAAATGAGTAGCTTTTGTTTTGTCTGGAGGCCTAATGAATTGCAATGCTCAATGCTTGTGTGTGTGTGTGTGTGTGTGTGTGCATGTGTATGTGAGTGTGTGTTTTGGGTGTGTGTGTTAGTGAACATTTTATGTGGGCATTTTTGTGTCTGTATGTATGTTCATTGCGCTGAAAATGACCCTGGAGGATCCAAAACGCATATTATATACTGGTCTGAACACATAGTTCAACGAAAATATACAAAATTAATTTTACTTGCAAAGTTCATAGTTTGGAACAATCCTGGTAAATTTCAGGCAAATATGTGCAAGAAAACCCAAGTTATGGCACTTTAAACGTTTCTAAACCTTCCAGCAGGGTCAGATAGATCCGAGGAAAATATAATTCAATATTCAATTCAAGTTTATTTGTATAGCGCTTTTTACAATAGACATTGTCTCAAAGCAGCTTTACAGAACATAAACATAGAGCAGAAAAAGAATTAACAGAATAAAAAATTCAAGATTATTATTAGATATATATAGTTCACATTCTGTATGTATTTATCCCCCTATGAGCAAGTCTGAGGTGACTCAGGCAGCAGTGGCAAGGAAAAACTGCCTTAAATTGGTAAAGGAAGAAACCTTGAGAGGAACCGGACTCAAGGGGGACCTCATCCTCATATGGGTGACACTGGGGGTGTGATTGTAATATACAGTCAGATAAATGTTGTATTGGTGTAAGGATCATGGACTTCAGATCTCCTTAGTATCACAGAGTCCATCTGGAGATGTCTCAGGATTCTTTGAGTCGGCCTCGGCTCAGTGGACGTCCAAAGGCTTCGTCCCACAGAAGACGTCGGGAGCTGGTATAATGTCTGGATGCCTCGGGATGGGTACAAAGAGAGAAGCAGTGGAGAGGGATTAACATATCTGCTGTTCATAAAAATGTGCAGGTCTGATGTACTGGTGCATGATATTATGGGATGTATTATGTGTACGCCTGACTAAAGAGATGAGTTGAGTTTTTAAAATATAAGGGTTAAGTAATGAGTAATAAAATGGAATGACACAGAAAAAGTACTGAACACGTAAAGAAAGGGAAATGCAAAAAGACATGGAAAGCCAAGACACCAGCTGAAATCCATCAGTAATCAGAAAGCAATCCCAATTCCTCTTGTCAGTGGAAATTAATATTATAGCATTAATGGGGCCATAATCCGGAAGTGAAAAGAGCTTCATCTCTCCATAGACCGCCCATGACCAGGTGATCCTCACAAGATTTCTCACAGAGGTGTGAAAAGAATTATCAGAAGAGTTGTCCAAGTGCCAAGGACCACTCGTGGAGAGCTTCAGAAAGACCTGGAATTAGGAGGTACAATTATTTACCAAAGGAAAAAGTAGTCTGTGAAGTTTGGAATGGGAACATCATGGTGTGGGGCTGTTTTTCAGGATACGGCACTGGCAAACTAAATGGAAAAATGTACATGCTTGATAAAAATCTGCTGCCATCTACCAGGATGCAGAAGAAACCAAGGTAGACATTACAGCAGGACAACTGTCAGAACCCGGTCGGAGGTGGAATGGAGACAGACCCGTACGCAGGATAGCTTCAAATGCAAGGGGTTTAATACATGAGGAAGACAAACATAAACCACACTACACAGGGAACTAACATTATTATTAATGAAGCCGCGCTGCCTAAGGCAACGCGGCTCACATATATACAGACAGGGACAATCACACACAATGGGGAACAGGTGTGATGACCGGGAGGAGCAGACGTGGACGGGGCAATCACGTGACCCAAACAAACACAAACGCACATGGCCATAAGTCTGCGCTGATCCCTGACAACAACAATCCTAAGAAACCTCTCAATTGGTTCCAGAAAAAGAAAATTAAGCTACTACGTAGAACAGATTTGCCAATAACCGGATTGAATCCAATAGAAAAAGATGGAAATGAATTGGAAAAGGAAAGAACTAGAACTCAAAGTTCATAGAAGTGGCCCAAGGAACCTTCAAGATGTAAAGAGTGTTTGTGTGGAAGAATGGGCCAGAATCATACCCGAGTAATACATCTTCCATTTAGAGGGATGTACATTGACGGTGTCATTTTAGACAGCAACTTGTGTTTTAAAAATCGTATCGCCCATACTACCAAATCAGCCTTCTTCCACCTTAGAAATATTGCCAAGCTGAGAAACATCCTGTCTGTATCTGATGCTGAGAAGCTAGTTCATGCGTTCATGACCTCTAGACTGGACTATTGTAATGCATTACTAGGTGGTTGTCCTGCATCTTTAATAAATAGGTTACAGTTAGTCCAAAATGCAGCTGCCAGAGTTCTCACTAGGACAAGAAAGTATGACCATATAACCCCAATGTTATCATCTCTACACTTTACCTGTTAAGTTTAGAACTGATTACAAACTGCTGCTACTTACGTACAAGGCTCTTAATGGTTTAGCTCCCATGTATCTAACTAGTCTTCTAACACGTTACAATCCTTCACGCTCTCTGAGATCACAAAACTCAGGACTTCTGGTAGTTCCCAGAATATCTAAGTCTAATAAAGGTGATAGAGCGTTTTCTTATTTACCTCCCAAACTTTGGAATAGCCTTCCTGATAGTGTTCGGGGCTCAGACACACTTTCCCAGTTTAAATGTAGATTAAAAACTCATCTCTTTAGTCAGGCGTACACATAATACATCCCATAATATCATGCACCAGTACATCAGACCTACACATTTTTATGAACAGCAGATATGTTAATCCCTCTCCACTGCTTCTCTCTTTGTACCCATCCCGAGGCATCCAGACATTGTACCAGCTCCTACCGTCCTCTGAGGGACGAAGCCTTTGGACGTCCACTGAGCCGAGGCAGACACTGGGAATCCTGAGGCATCTCCAGTTGGACTCTGTGATACTAAGGAGATCCGAAGTCCATGATCCTTACACCAATACAATATTTGTTTGACTGTATATTACAATCACACCCCCAGTGTCACCCATATGAGGATGAGGTCCCCCTTGAGTCCGGTTCCTCTCAAGGTTTCTTCCTTTACCAATTTAAGGGAGTTTTTCCTTGCCACTGCTGCCTGAGTCACCTCAGACTTGCTCATAAGGGGATAAATACATACAGATTGTGAACTATATATATCTAATAATAATCTTGAATTTTTTACTCTGTCAATTCTTTTTCTTTTATTATTCGTTATTTCTTTTATTAATCCTTATGTTTACCTTCTGCTCTATGTTTATGTTCTGTAAAGCTGCTTTGAGACAATGTCTATTGTAAAAAGCGCTATACAAATAAACTTGGCTCAAAGAACCTTGAAAACAGCTGCTTTTGCGGCTGAACAAAGGATATTGGTAACTCTTTGTCGCATGTTCTGTGCTTCCCTGTTGTTGTTTACTCTGTTGTTGTTTGGTTGTGTTTGGTTCAATAAAGGTTATTGATGACATGCCTCTGAAGTTTGACTTTTTGCACCATTACTATACTTATAGCCAATAGTCATATCTTCTGCTCCATGAAACACAGCTCAGTAGTACACATATATTAATGTATATTCTTTAGGTAAATTTTTCAACATTAATTAAACATATTAATATAACATTACTGTCATCTTTAGTTTTTTGGAGTAGTACACAATAGGCCCCTGTGGCACAGCCAAAGCTTTTGTCCTTAATGGCATTTTTTTCCTTGCATTACTTTTACGTTTATACATTTAACTGGAGTAAAAAGCTTGAGTTGATACTTCAACTTCTACAGAATTTTTATTTTTTTTTAACCCTAGTATCTATACTTCTACCTGAGTAATGAATGTGAATACTTTTGACACCATTGCAAAAGATGCACATAAACTCATAAAGACCGTCCTGGACACAGGGAATGTACCACATTACATTTCTTACTCTAAATTCCCTGGAACTTTTCCGGTCTTGTGAAGAGAACAGAATATCAATGATTTTTACACACTTTCGGTATCTTTGCCCTCTTGTCGTCTTCGTCGTCCGACTGCCACCCCTTCTCCGGCTGTTTCCTGTCATCCTTCCTCCCCGTGTCCTCCTCTTCCCCCTCCAGCAGAAGGTCATAACGAGAGCTTTCACGAACAAACGCGACCTTGGCTCTCGCAAAAAATACAAATGGTCTCGAGGTGTTTTGTTTTCAGTGCATACTGTTGTGAATGCGTATTGTATTTGTCATTTTAATCTTCGGCCAAATCCAACCTGAAACCTGATATTTTTGTTTAATTTCATACCTTTAGCTCTTTCCTCGGTGTATAAATCCACTACAATGTCGCATAACGTTGTTTCCATAGATATCTATACATAGATGTCGCCTTGGGGTCCTAAAAATGCGTCAAAACCGCCACCATCTTTGTACTTTAAATGCATGGACGATGCCAAACTTCTGTGCTGCGTTTGGATGTTCAAACGAAAGAAATCTAAAAACCTGACAGCAAGGGATTACATTTCACAAGTGAGAATGTGGTTTATGATATTGAATGTTAGGAAATTATATTTCTGGTTACATTGGTTTGTTTCAGTCCTTGGTTAATGACCATAGATAATCCATGCTGGTTACCCTTTAGTTTTTGACAGTTAGGAAAACCGACAATATTTGTAGATTCTGAAGCTCATAAGGACATTAAAAATTGACTCATGCTTTTTTTTGCAGGTGAACCCAACTTTATGTATGTTTTGTAGGATTCTCTTAACTGTCAAACATATTCTATTAGATTGTCCTGGACTTAACACAAGCAGAATGCTCTTTTATCAAGTTACTTAAGGACATATTTAATGACATTATGCCTGAAAAGGAGTTGGATTTTTTTTTATCTTATGTTAATTATTAAAATGTATAATACGACTGCTGTTAATATTTGTTTCGTTTTTATTGTATTTATAAGATATTTGTGTTTTTGAAATAGAATTTTTGCCATGAAAATAGCTTTTGATCGCTGACGGTATTAAATAAAATAATCAGAATCTGAATCTGTTTGTAGAATCCAAGGTGATAAACAGAGACGTCAGTCATGGACAAGTTGCAAGGACACTAAACACTTTTTATTTTAATGGTTAACTCAGCTGACAGTCCTGGAAGGATGTCACCAGTTAGCTTGGCAGTGTAACACACGTTCAGCCTCAAAATCAAACTTTGTTTTTATTTTTTTGGTTCATGTGACTTTCTTGCTCACACAAACTCTCACAACCTACTGTACGTAGTTCAATAAACATGAAACATGATGGCTACATAACTGAAATGTGTATTTTTTGATCCAGATCAAATCCAGATAAGATTAAGACACATCAAATTGCTGCTTGCTCGGTGCAAGTTGAAGCCCGAGAGAAGTTTCCCTCTCTGTATCGTTCTCTGTATCTGTCCTTCTCTCTGTCTCTCGAGCGAGACAGTGATCGCTGCTTGCATACTGTTGTGAATGCATATTGTATTTATGTCATTTTAAACTTCGGCCAAATCCAACCTGAAACCTGGTATTTTCGGTTAATTTCGTACCTTTGAGTCTTTCCTCTGTGTATAAATCCACTACAATGTCGCCTAACGTTGTTTATAGCAACACCACCACAACGGCTAATTTTAACTCAGCAGTTATTAGCAACATTAGCAAACCAGGTGACTTACAGTAATAAAAATAACAAAATAAGTCACGTTACTTCTGTTTATTTTAATATTTTCAAACTCTGATATTAAACTTTTTTAGTGTCAACAAAATCGAATCTAATTAACTAGAAAATTTAAAATGTAAAAAAAATATATAAATAAATAAATAATGACATACAAGCACTTATAGCAACTAGTGTCTATAATTCATAGATTTAAAAACAATATTCTGTTAATTCTGTTGTATTTTACATATTTAGACACTCACTCATATCAGATCTTTATTTCAATTAAGCTTAACGTAAAAAAAAATTGGTCATTTTAATAATAAATAAAAAGTCATATTGCTAATATTTTATTTTGGATCACAGAATTTTACAGAAGTTCTATAAAAGTAGAGCCTGAACCCAGCGTATAGAGGCTGAGTGAATGTGGTGTGGACTCTGTGGAGGAGCTTCATGGTGTCAGAGACGCTGTAGAAGGACAGAGTTCCTGCACTGTGATCCACATACACTCCTATTCTGGGGGATGATGGAGCTCTGAGATCAGTCTTAATGTTGTTGTGATAGAAATACAGAGAAGAAGGAGAACATTCCAGACTCCAGGACTGTTTGTTGCATCCAAACCCACACTCAATACCCGGTCCATTCCTCCTGATGTCTTTATATGAGACTGATATGCACACACCACCACCGCTCCACTCCACCTCCCAGTAACAGCGTCCACACACACTCTCCTTACACAACACCTGCCACAAGGAGTCAAATCTCTCTGGATGATCAGAGTACTGCTGCTCTCTCGTACTGAGTGTCACTGCTCTGTTCTTCTCAGACAGAATGAGTTTACGATGTGTCGTGTTGGGATCCAGAGTCAGAGAACAGAAATCTAAAATAAAAGAGAAAAACAAACTGAACATGTTGGGTTTAATTCATTTAAAGGTGTGTGTGTGTGTGTGTGTGTGTGTGTGTGTGTGTGTGTGTGTGTGTGTGTGTGTTACACATACAATGCAGAAAATCATCTCTACTCTTTGGTTCTGAGGGTAAAATTATCTGAAGTCCTGCAGCTGTGGAGACACAGAAACAAAATGGAGATGGAAAAATCAGGTGCCGTAAAAAAGACTGAAACAATTTAAAGTGACAGAATTTCTGTCTGATATTTAATCAGTGTTTTATTTTAGACAACACATTATCAGGACCATTTCTCTCACCACGTCCAGGGATGTTGATGAATTCCTCCTGGAAGATTTCCACGAGTCTCTTTTTCAGGTCAGAGAGAGATTTCTTCACTCCATCAAATGAGAGATGTTGACTGACAGTGATGCTGGATGTGTCGTCATGTCCAGAAGAGACACGAAGAGACTGGAAACTCTACAGAGAGAAAGAAGAACAACATAGAGAAGGAGAAAGGTGGAGAAATATACACATTATATATACAGGTGTGTGTGTGTGTGTGTGTGTGTGTGTGTGTGTGTGTGTGTGTGTGTGTGTGTGTGTGTGTGTGAGAGAGAGTTTCAGACAGTGTGTGTTACCTGGAGTAAATGGGTGTGATCGTGTGTGTGTGTGTGTGTGTGTCTCAGACAGTGTGTGTTACCTGGAGGAAATGGATGTCATCGTGTGTGTGTGAAAGCTTCTCAATCTCAGTGACTCTCCTCTGAAGATCATCAATCTCCTGCTCCAGTTGCTCCAGGAGTCGTTCAGCTCGACTCAGTTCAGCCTTCTCCTGAGCTCTGATCATCTCTGTCACCTCCGAGCACTTTTTCTCCATGAAGCTGATCAGCTCAGTAAAGATCCTCTCATTGTCCTCCACTGCTGTCTGTGTACTGAGCTGTTAGGAGACACACAACACATGAAGGTCCATTTAAAGCTCATCTCTCATTCTCTCTCTTACTGGGACTCTAAATGTCTCCATGTTGTCCATGTTGTGTGTGTTTCTAGGAGCAGCTCTGTCTCTGCTCACTGCTCACCTTTATAGTGTTCACAGCCTGTTTCAGCTCCTGCACCTTCTTCTGCTTCTCCTGGAGTCTCTGCTGGAACTTCAGCTGCTCCTCCTGTAGCTCATTCTGAGGAAAAATAAAAGACATTTCACTGTTTATAAACTTTACGAGCAGTTTATACAGAGTGTATGAGCTCAGTGTTTGAACACTAACTGCACAGAAAGGGTTAAAGTTCACTCGGGTTCTACGGAGCACCTTATTAAATAGAACACTGGATGTTGGCTGTTACAAAGTTCATAGTTAAACACGGAAATGTATTTTAGTATTTAATGAATATACTTGGGTTCCTTTGGGTTACATCACAATTAACAACAAAAGATGTATCGATTTTTTTCTTTTTTAATAATAAAATATCCAAAGCTTAAAAGTTTAATATGAACCCTAAGTTGTAGCTTCTGCTTGGAAACCTTCAGCCACTTTACATTAGAAATATAAATTGTATGAACTGACTGAATAGATGAGACTTGTATTTCTCACCTCTTTCTCACTTCTGTAAGCTTTAACTGAGACGGTGTCGTGGCTTTTATGTTCATCCGTCATACACAGATAACAGATGAAGCTTTGGTCAGAACGACAGAAGATCTCCAGCACTTTATCATGTTCAGAGCAGATCTTCTCTTGTAGATTTCCAGAAGCTTCCACTAACTTGTGCTTTTTCCATGAAGGAACTTGATAGTGAGGTTTGAGATGAGTTTCACAAAACGAAGCCACACACACCAGACAGGACTTGACGGCTTTGTGTTTTCTCCCGGTGCAGAAATCACACTCCACATCTCCAGGTCCAGCGTAACAGTGATCAGGAGAAGCAGCTTGAACTTCAGTCTTCTTCTTCAGTTTCTCCACCACTTCAGCCAGCATGTTGTTTCTGCGTAGAACAGGCCTTGGTGTGAAAGTGTCTCTGCACTGAGGACAGCTGTAGACGTCCTTCTGATCCTCCTGATCCCAGCAGCCATTAATACACACCTTACAGAAACTGTGACCACAGGAGAGAGTCACCGGATCCTTCAGGAGATCCAGACACACTGAACAGATGAACTGATCCACTGAAAGCTGATCTACTGAAATACTCGCCTCAGCCATTTTTCTGAACTCAAAGTTTCGTTTATGTTGAAATGAACTTCCTGGTTCTGTGTGTGTATGAGAGAGAGAGAGAGAGAGAGAGAGAGAGAGAGAGAGAGAGAGAGAGAGAGAGAGAGAGAGAGACAGCGAGAGGGAGGGAGGGGAGGAGCAGCACAAGGACATAGAGCTTATAAACGCCCCTTTTTTTAACTGTTTCTTCTCCCTCTAACCCCCTTCTATCATACACACTGTGTCAGAGAAATCTGCTTTTGGAAGTTGAACGTAGGCTGATGATATGTTTTGAGCGTAATGTGAATATTTAATATGTTTTCCTGGAACTTACTTACTTCAATGCATTTTAAAATGAATATTAATTTAACTCTCCTATTTTCCTCCTATGCAAATTAGGAGCACCGAGTCAACTTGATCTTGTCTGTTTTGACTGCTTATAAAAAATGAAGTATATATGAATGCCATTTTATTCACCTTTTTATTCTGTCTTGTTTACAACATATTAACATATATTTTGCAAAAAATATATATTTGGTATAATAACCCTTATTTATATACAGAAATGCCTCATTTTTTAGTTAAAAAAACACAGAAATTTTGAATTCTTTTCACTATAGAGGCACAAAAGTTGCTGCACAATTACAGGCTGGTATTTTTCAAAGGCAGGAGATTTTGACCATTTTTAATGTCAGCAAATAATAAAACCTGTTTTTTTTTCCAGGCCAAATTGACTTAAATGCTTATAAATAAAAAATATTCTTCAATGATCACCATTCTGTGTGTAATATCTATTTTGCCCACCTGATGTCATCTAGTCAACCAACAATAGGCTACACACAAGTGTGAAATATTTACAAATGAGTAGCTTTTGTTTTGTCTGGAGGCCTAATGAATTGCAATGCTCAATGCTTGTGTGTGTGTGTGTGTGTGTGTGTGTGTGTGTGTGTGTGTGTGTGTGTGTGTGTGTGTGTGTGTGTGTGTTTTGGGTGCGTGTGTTAGTGAACATTTTATGTGGGCATTTTTGTGTCTGTATGTATGTTCATTGTGCTGAAAATGACCCTGGAGGATCCAAAACGCATATTATATACTGGTCTGAACACATAGTTCAACGAAAATATACAAAATTAATTTTACTTGCAAAGTTCATAGTTTGCAACAATCCTGGTAAATTTCAGGCAAATATGTGGAAGAAAACCCAAGTTATGACACTTTAAACGTTTCTAAACCTTCCAGCAGGGTCAGATAGATCCGAGGAAAATATAATTCAATATTCAATTCAAGTTTATTTGTATAGCGCTTTTTACAATAGACATTGTCTCAAAGCAGCTTTACAGAACATAAACATAGAGCAGAAAAAGAATTAACAGAATAAAAAATTCAAGATTATTATTAGATATATATAGTTCACATTCTGTATGTATTTATCCCCCTATGAGCAAGTCTGAGGTGACTCAGGCAGCAGTGGCAAGGAAAAACTGCCTTAAATTGGTAAAGGAAGAAACCTTGAGAGGAACCGGACTCAAGGGGGACCTCATCCTCATATGGGTGACACTGGGGGTGTGATTGTAATATACAGTCAGATAAATGTTGTATTGGTGTAAGGATCATGGACTTCAGATCTCCTTAGTATCACAGAGTCTAACTGGAGATGTCTCAGGATTCTTAGAGTCGGCCTCGGCTCAGTGGACGTCCAAAGGCTTCGTCCCACAGAAGACGTCGGGAGCTGGTATAATGTCTGGATGCCTCGGGATGGGTACAAAGAGAGAAGCAGTGGAGAGGGATTAACATATCTGCTGTTCATAAAAATGTGCAGGTCTGATGTACTGGTGCATGATATTATGGGATGTATTATGTGTACGCCTGACTAAAGAGATGAGTTGAGTTTTTAAAATATAAGGGTTAAGTAATGAGTAATAAAATGGAATGACACAGAAAAAGTACTGAACACGTAAAGAAAGGGAAATGCAAAAAGACATGGAAAGCCAAGACACCAGCTGAAATCCATCAGTAATCAGAAAGCAATCCCAATTCCTCTTGTCAGTGGAAATTAATATTATAGCATTAATGGGGCCATAATCCGGAAGTGAAAAGAGCTTCATCTCTCCATAGACCGCCCATGACCAGGTGATCCTCACAAGATTTCTCACAGAGGTGTGAAAAGAATTATCAGAAGAGTTGTCCAAGTGCCAAGGACCACTCGTGGAGAGCTTCAGAAAGACCTGGAATTAGGAGGTACAATTATTTACCAAAGGAAAAAGTAGTCTGTGAAGTTTGGAATGGGAACATCATGGTGTGGGGCTGTTTTTCAGGATACGGCACTGGCAAACTAAATGGAAAAATGTACATGCTTGATAAAAATCTGCTGCCATCTACCAGGATGCAGAAGAAACCAAGGTAGACATTACAGCAGGACAACTGTCAGAACCCGGTCGGAGGTGGAATGGAGACAGACCCGTACGCAGGATAGCTTCAAATGCAAGGGGTTTAATACATGAGGAAGACAAACATAAACCACACTACACAGGGAACTAACATTATTATTAATGAAGCCGCGCTGCCTAAGGCAACGCGGCTCACATATATACAGACAGGGACAATCACACACAATGGGGAACAGGTGTGATGACCGGGAGGAGCAGACGTGGACGGGGCAATCACGTGACCCAAACAAACACAAACGCACATGGCCATAAGTCTGCGCTGATCCCTGACAACAACAATCCTAAGAAACCTCTCAATTGGTTCCAGAAAAAGAAAATTAAGCTACTACGTAGAACAGATTTGCCAATAACCGGATTGAATCCAATAGAAAAAGATGGAAATGAATTGGAAAAGGAAAGAACTAGAACTCAAAGTTCATAGAAGTGGCCCAAGGAACCTTCAAGATGTAAAGAGTGTTTGTGTGGAAGAATGGGCCAGAATCATACCCGAGTAATACATGGTACTCCGGTTTCCTCCCCCGGTCCAAAGACATGCATGGTAGGTTGATTGGCATCTCTGGGAAATTGTCCGTAGTGTGTGTGTGTGTGTGAGTGAATGAGAGTGTGTGTGTGCCCTGTGATGGGTTGGCACTCCGTCCAGGGTGTATCCTGCCTCGATGCCCGATGACGCCTGAGTTCGATAGGCGGTAGAAAATGAATGATTGAATGTGCTCATACTTTACTTCTAACACACTTATTACAGTCCATATTACTCCATTACATTATTTTTGGGGACGTACAAATTAAATCATTTTGTCTGATTCATCAGTATTTAAACAGCGTTGAATAAAGTAGCAAATTACCGACTACTGGTCACTTATCTGGTTTCAATCTTTTCAATATGTTACTTGATTAAACTGCAGCTTCAAATGCCATCACTTGGATCCTTTGGATCACATAACCTTACAGTTGATCCATAACAGCGCAGCCAGAACCCAGCATATAGAGGCTGAGTGAATGTGGTGTGGACTCTGTGGAGGAGCTTCATGGTGTCAGAGGCGCTGTAGAAGGACAGAGTTCCTGCACTGTGATCCACATACACTCCTATTCGGGAGGATGATGGAGCACTGAGGTCAGTATTAATGTTGTTGTGCCGGAAAGACAGGAAAGAAGGAGAACATCTCAGACCCCAGGACTTATTGTTGCCTCCAAACCAGCCGTCATTACCCCGACCTTTCCTGCAGATGTCTTTATATGAGACTGCGATATACACACAATCTTTACTGCTCCACTCCACCTCCCAGTAACAGCGTCCACACACACTCTCCTTACACAACACCTGATTGTAGTCGATAAATCTCTCTGGATGTTCAGAGTACGGCTGATGTTCCCTACTGTCTGTCACCACTTTGTTCTTCTCAGACAGAATGAGGAAACGGTGCACCGTGTTTGGATCCAGAGTCAGAGAACAGAAATCTAAATCAAATTGTAAACAAAATGGGACCACTTTAGAAAGTAATTACAGAATGTTTATAGTGTACAGTGATGAAGTTAAGAATATAATTCTTATATTCTTGTGTGTGTGTGTGTGTCTGTGTGTGTGTGTGTGTGTGTGTATGTGTGTGTGTGTGTGTGTGTGTGTGTGTGTGTGTGTGTGTGTGTGAGTGTATGTGTGTGTGTGAGTGTGTGAGTGTTAGTGCGTGTGAGTGTTAGTGTGTGTGAGTGTGTGCTTGTGTGTGTGTGTGTGTGTGTGTGTGTGTGTGTGTGTGTGTGTGTGTGTGTGTGTGTTACACATACAGTGCAGAAAATCATCTCTACTCTTTGGTTCTGAGGGTAAAATTATCTGAAGTTCTGCAGCTGTGGAGACACAGAAACAAAATGGAGATGGAAAAATCAGGTGCCGTAAAAAAGACTGAAACAATTTAAAGTGACAGAATTTCTGTCTGATATTTAATCAGTGTTTTATTTTAGACAACACATTATCAGGACCATTTCTCTCACCACGTCCAGGGATGTTGATGAATTCCTCCTGGAAGATTTCCACGAGTCTCTTTTTCAGGTCAGAGAGAGATTTCTTCACTCCATCAAATGAGAGATGTTGACTGACAGTGATGCTGGATGTGTCGTCATGTCCAGAAGAGACACGAAGAGACTGGAAACTCTACAGAGAGAAAGAAGAACAACATAGAGAAGGAGAAAGGTGGAGAAATATACACATTATACATACAGGTGTGTGTGTGTGTGTGTGTGTGTTTCAGACAGTGTGTGTTACCTGGAGGAAATGGATGTGATTGTGTGTGTGTGAAAGCTTCTCCATCTCAGTGACTCTCCTCTGAAGATCATCAATCTCCTGCTCCAGTTGCTCCAGGAGTCGTTCAGCTCGACTCAGTTCAGCCTTCTCCTGAGCTCTGATCATCTCCGTCACCTCCGAGCGCTTTTTCTCCAGGAAGCTGATCAGCTCAGTAAAGATCCTCTCATTGTCCTCCACTGCTGTCTGTGTACTGAGCTGTTAGGAGACACACAACACATGAAGGTCCATTTAAAGCTCATCTCTCATTCTCTCTCTTACTGGGACTCTAAATGTCTCCATGTTGTCCATGTTGTGTGTGTTTCTAGGAGCAGCTCTGTCTCTGCTCACTGCTCACCTTTATAGTGTTCACAGCCTGTTTCAGCTCCTGCACCTTCTTCTGCTTCTCCTGGAGTCTCTGCTGGAATTTCAGCTGCTCCTCCTGTAGCTTATTCTGAGGAAAAATAAAAGACGTTTCACTGTTTATAAACTTTATGAGCAGTTTATACAGAGTGTATGAGCTCAGTGTTTGAACACTAACTGCACAGAAAGGGTTAAAGTTCACTCGGGTTCTACGGAGCACCTTATTAAATAGAACACTGGATGTTGGCTGTTACAAAGTTCATAGTTAAACACAGAAATATATTTTAGTATTTAATGAATATACTTGGGTTCCTTTGGGTTACATCACAATTAACAACAAAAGATGTATCGATTTTTTTCTTTTTTAATAATAAAATATCCAAAGTTTAAAAGTTTAATATGAACCCTAAGTTGTAGCTTCTGCTTGGAAACCTTCAGCCACTTTACATTAGAAATATAAATTGTATGAACTGACTGAATAGATGAGACTTGTATTTCTCACCTCTTTCTCACTTCTGTAAGCTTTCACTGAGACGGTGTCGTGGCTTTTATGTTCATCCGTCATACACAGATAACAGATGAAGCTTTGGTCAGAACGACAGAAGATCTCCAGCACTTTATCATGTTCAGAGCAGATCTTCTCTTGTAGATTTCCAGAAGCTTCCACTAACTTGTGCTTTTTCCATGAAGGAACTTGATAGTGAGGTTTGAGATGAGTTTCACAAAACGAAGCCACACACATCAGACAGGACTTGACGGCTTTGTGTTTTCTCCCGGTGCAGAAATCACACTCCACATCTCCAGGTCCAGCGTAACAGTGATCAGGAGAAGCAGCTTGAACTTCAGTCTTCTTCTTCAGTTTCTCCACCACTTCAGCCAGCATGTTATTTCTGCGTAGAACAGGCCTTGGTGTGAAAGTGTCTCTGCACTGAGGACAGCTGTAGACGTCCTTCTGATCCTCCTGATCCCAGCAGCCATTAATACACACCTTACAGAAACTGTGACCACAGGAGAGAGTCACCGGATCCTTCAGGAGATCCAGACACACTGAACAGATGAACTGATCCTGATCTACTGAAATACTCGCCTCAGCCATTTTTCTGAACTCAATGCAGCACTCTGAGTTCCGTTTTTGTTGAAATAAACTTCCTGGTTCTGTGTGTGTATGAGAGAGAGAGAGAGAGAGAGAGAGAGAGAGACAGCGAGAGGGAGGGAGGGGAGGAGCAGCACAAGGACATACAGCTTATAAACGCCCCTTTTTTTAACTGTTTCTTCTCCCTCTAACCCCCTTCTATCATACACACTGTGTCAGAGAAATCTGCTTTTGGAAGTTGAACGTAGGCTGATGATATGTTTTGAGCGTAATGTGAATATTTAATGTTTTCCTGGAACTTACTTACTTCAATGCATTTTAAAATGAATATTAATTTATTTCTCCTATTTTCCTCCTATGCAAATTAGGAGCACCGAGTCAACTTGATCTTTTCTGTTTTAACTGCTTATAAAAAATGAAATGATAGCCATTTTTTTTCACCTTTTTAGTCTAACTTGTTTCCAACTGTATATATATATATATAATTATATTTGGTATTGTAACGAGTCTGTCTGTGTTTTCCCTTTTTTCTGTCTGCTGTCATTTCCCTGCTGTTAATTGTTGACCCCACCCACCTATCTGTTTCCATGGACATTAACTGCACTCATTCTCTTCCCCAGGTGTTTTGTCTTAGTCTGTGATTGCCTCCGTCTTGTGATTGGTTCTTGTTCCCTATATCTACTCTGTTTGTTCATTCTCCTGTTGTGAGTCGTTGTTTGGTGTTCCCTGTTCCCTGTTCTGTTCTGTTCTGTTCTGTTCTGTTCTGTTCTGTTCTGTTCAGTGTTCTATCCTGTTTTGCCTGCTTATTTCTTGTTTTGCTTATCTATTGTTTGTTTCTTGTTTTTGTAATTAAATCATGAACTGCATTTGGATCCGCATTCGCCTTTGTCTCATCGTGACAGAACGACTCACCAAATGCATCCAGCAGAAATCCTGTGTTGTCTATGTCAGGAGGACTCCCCGGTCGAGGAATATACGGAGGTATTCGTAGACATGTGCAATCAGGTCAACTTTGACAAGAAGGCTCTCAAGGACATTTTTAAGCACGGACTAAAGGACATCCTGCGATACTTGATGCCGTCTACCCGAGAGCTAAAATCATTCTCAGGGTTCGTCAACTTGGCATTGCTCCTGGGCGGGTCCGCGCTAATCTTGAGCAGTGTAGAGATGGAAGCCGGCCGTAAATAGTTTTTTGGGGGGGGCAGCAAGCATCGGGGTCCGTGGGCTACAGAGTGGAATCAGCCACGGACGCCCGAATGCCCTACAGTGCCTCCGTCCAGCCCAGTCCCGTGCACACCTGTGACCAAGCCAGTTCTCATGGATACCGATACCGGGCTAAGGCCCGTGCTAACCGGCTGGTCTCGAAACTGGTGGATACCCAGATGAGGTCGGCTCGGGCGGCCGGCATCCCTAAGCCGCCAGCTGAAACAGCCGGATCGCCGGGACCGACCGGGTCGACGGAACCTGCTGAACCGTCTGGGTCGACGGATCCGACCGGGTCGACGGAACTTGACGAACCGACTGGGTTGACGGAACTTGCCGAACTGACCGGGTCGACGGAACCGACCGGTTCGACGGAACCGACCGGGTCGACGGAACCAGCCAAACCGACCGGGTCGATGGAACCAGCCGAACCGACCGGGGTGGACGGAACCGACCGGGTCGACGGAACCGCCCGGGTCGACTGAACCTGCGGAACCAGCCGGGTAGACGGAACCGACCGGGTTGACGGAACCCGCCGAACCGTCTGGGTCGACGGAACCGGCCGGGTCGACGGAAGCCGCCGAACCGGCCGGGTCGACGGAACCAAATGGGCCAACCAGGTCGACGGAACCAGATGAGCCAAACGGGTCGACGGAACCAGATGGGCCAACCGGGTCGACGGAACCAGATGGGCCAACCGGGTCGACGGAACCAGATGGGCCAACCGGGTCGACGGAACCAGCTGAACCGACCGGGTCAACAGAACCGACAGGGTCGACGGAATCAGCCGAAACGGCCGGGTCGACAGAACCGACCGGGTCGACGGAACCAGCCGAACCAGCCAGGTTGACCGAAAAGACTGCTCTGGTCGCTGGCTCAACCTCCGGCTCCGCCTCCAGCACCACCCCGGCCTCCTGCTCTGCCGGCTTTGCCCTGGCCCACTGCTCTGCCGGCGCCGCCCTGGCCTCCTGCTCTGCCGGCGCCGCCCTTGCCTCCTGCTCTGCCGGCGCCGCCTTGGCCTCCTGCTTGGCTGGTGCCGCCACTACACAAAACCGACCTGCCCTCCCACCCTGGTTGTGCCTTTGCTCCACCCTCCTGGACTGGTTTCTGTGCACTTGGGAGCGTCTGGAAGCCGCTCGTAGGGGCGTGGGGTGGTTCTGTAACAAGTCTGTCTGTGTTTTCCCTTGTTTCTGTCTGCTGTCTTTTCCCTGCTGTTAATTGTTGACCCCACCCACCTATCTGTTACCATGGAAATTAACTGCACTCATTCTCTTCCCTAGGTGTTTTGTCTTAGACTGTGATTGCCTCCGTCTTGTGATTGGTTCTTGTTCCCTATATCTACTCTGTTTGTTCATTCCCCTGTTGTGAGTCGTTGTTTGGTGTATGATGTTGTCTGTTCCTGTTCCCTGTTCTGCTCAGTGTTCTATCCTGTTTTGCCTGCTTATCTGTTGTTTGTTTCTTGTTTTTGTAATTAAATCGTAAACTGCATTTGGATCCGCATTCGCCTTTGTCTCATCGTGACAGGTATAATAAACCTTATTTCTATACAAAAATGCCTCATTTTTTATTTAAAAAAAAAAAACAGAAATTTTGAATTATTTTCACTATAGAGGCACAAAAGTTGATGCACTATTAAAGGCTGGTATATTTCAAAGGCAGGAGATGATACAATGATCACCATTCTGTGTGTAATATCTATTTTACACTTGTAATATCTATTTTGCTCACCTTGTGTCATCTGATCAACCAACAACAGGCTATACACACACACACACACACACACACACACCAGTGTTGTAATGTAACGGAGTACAAATACTTTGTTACTGTACTTAAGTAGAAATTTCATGTATCTGTACTTTACTTCGCTATTTAAATTTATGTCAGCTTTCATTTTTACTCAACTACATTTCCTTGATAAAATGTATACTTTTACTCCATTTTATTTCCACTAAGCATCTTCGTTACTCGTTACTACAAAATAAAATCTGAAGAAATGTATGCGACTGCAATAAAGGAGGTTTGGCGAATCACTGCTCCTAGATTGCATTACGCAGCTCCGCACGCTCTATTTCAGAGTAATGTTGCCAAAAGGAGGCGGAAGCACAACTGAAACCACCATGGAAGCACCTGGTGGAGGACCTTCCTTTGTCGTAGACCAAGGGTGGCCAACCAGTCAGAGACCAAGAGCCACATTTTTTACTGTGTTACCGCAAAGAGCCACATAATACACATGGGCACACTTAAACATCACCTTTTTTCCCTTCTATTTTGAGAGCGAACTTGACACAAATTGTTTACTCAAATGTTCTTGCTCCTACCAGGAAACTTTCATATATTTTCATCCCACTCACATGCGCGTTTGACGACAATACCATATTGAAATCAAGCGAAGCGAACACGCACAATAAAAAGACACAAATACAAACTTCGATATGAACATAAGAGCCGCATGAAACAGGATAAAGAGCCGCATATGGCTCGGGAGCCGCGGGTTGGCCACCCCTGTCGTAGACGACCACCCCGATGATAGTGGTGAACAGGGTGAGGAAGATAACGTTATACACCCGTGGCTGTATTTGCAGGAAATGTTTCTGTACATTGGAATGAAAGATTCTTCCTACCGGATGAAGTGTCTCTTATGCCTACCGAAAATCACTGAATTTTTACTTTTACTTTTACTTCAAATACTTAAGTACATTAAATATCAGAAAATGACTTTTGATAATTAAGTACAGTAAATAACAGATACTTTAAGACTTTTAATTGAGTAATATTCTAAAAGGCAAATTTCACTTCTACCAAAGTCTTTTTCTAGTACGATACTTGTACTTTTACTCAAGTATTGCTTTCTAGTAATTTATACGACACTAACACACACACACACACCCCACTCAAAAACATGGCATAATTTCATGTGAATAAAACTTCTTTTAAACTCCTTAGTTTTTTTATTATACTTAATTTATGAATGATAAACCTTATGAAATTATGCCATGTTTTTGAGTAAAATAAGCAGAAATTATTAAATTAAATGGATAACCACTGACTGGAAAAAATTAATTATTAAATTAAATGGATAACCACTGACTGATAAATATCAACCATTACTCAGCATATCTCCAGGCCAAAGCTGACTGATGCGACTAAATTTATAAATAAGAGAGGAAACAAATATGATTTGCACACATGTATTTTATTATTGAACTTCTTTATAGAAATATGAACGTGTGTCTGTGTGTGTGTGTGTGTGTGTGTGTGTGTGTGTGTGTGTGTGTGTGTGTGTGTGTGTGAAAAGTTTACAAATGTGTAGATTATTCATCGAAAAATAAACATAAAAACGGTTTCCCAGGATGCCAGACAAAGAGAGAAACTCTCTCTTTGTACATACCCACGGGCACTCAGACAAGGCACGTGATTGGCTCCAGGTGCGAGATCTGAGCTGATTGGCTGCGCATCATCGCATCCTCTCCCAGCTTCTTCCCGTTTTGTACTGTATCTCACCACTCTCGTTCATGCTGTCAACTGTGTCTCGCGTATTGTGTTTTCGTTAAGCCCTTACAATGCCTCCTAAGCGCCATGCGCTTGCAAAAGTTTCCCCTAGTGAGCCCAAGAGGAAGAGGAAGATTATGACCATAATTGAAAAGGTCAAACTTTTAGATATGTTAAGACAGGTCAGAAGTTATGCCGCGGTGGCACACCATCATGGAGTGAATGAATTGACAGTGCGCTACATCAAAAAAGACGAAGATTATAATTAAAAAGATGTATAATGTATAATATTAAGGTTTTATAATTAAATATATTTAAGTAAAATATATACATAAAGTATAAATATACATATATTAAACATTCTGGTACCCACACACACATATACGGAAATTCCTAGGGGTGCACTCCTACTTCGCAGATTTTTACCTATTGCGAGGGGTTCAGGTAAACGAGGGATCACTGGATTATTGGATCGGGTTGTAATCCTAACAAAACGTTTCTGAAGGGAAAAAGTTTATGTAGACTAATAGGAAAAGTGCTCGCCCAAATTATATTACAATATGAGAGATACGGATAAATTAAACTATAATAAAGAGTAAGAAGACACTATGTGGTAATAAAATGCCTAACCCTCCTTATTATACCAGTAGATTTATGTATTTTCCTACTTATGTAATCAGCTTGTTCCCTCCAACTCAAACTCTCATCAAAGAAAACTCCCAAGAATTTCGCAGTTGACACTAGACTTAATTGTAATTTTTCCTTAGTCCTTAGGATATAATTTTTTTCTACCAAAAATAACGAAGTTAGATATTTTTTTTTTACAGTTTACAGATAACTTATTTAAATTAAACCAATTAGCATAAGCAATTAGACTATTATTTACACTTAATCAGTAAATTAAAATTTGAGTGAGAGAAAATGAAAGTTGTATCATCTGCAAACATTATTGGAAGTATATATATATATATATATATATATATATATATATATATATATATATATATATATATATATATATATATTATATGAAGTAGTAAGGTTCCAAGAATGGACCCCTGAGGAACCCCACAGAATAATCTTGCTGTATTAGAAAAGCAACCATTAACACACTTCTATTCGAGATGTCATTTTTCAACCACTTACTGTATATGAAAGATCATGAAAATCATATTTGTACACCTTTTCCAATAAAATAAAATGATTGACTGTATCAAAAGCTTTTGACAAGTCTATAAAAATACTACAAGTTAATTCATGAATTTCAAGTGCAAGAGTAACACGTGCCTTTTAAACCTTTGGATTTTTCTACATCCGATCCTTAATAATGTTTATGTTGACCCAGATTTAAAACATTTTTTCATCGTTGGGTGCTTCTAATTTTTGTTCTTTTTATACTGAAACTAAGTTTAATGATTTATGTAGATCTTTGCCTGCTAATCTTTTTCCTACTTTTCATTTGAAAATAAGAAGTCTCTCTAGGAATTATGACAATGTCATTCACTATTTATTTTTATTAAAACATAAATCTCTTAAATAAATTTGATATCCCTACTGTAGATTTTCTTAATATTCTTTATTCTAGTTATTATTTTCCTCTTATTAATAAACCTACAAGAGTTACAGAAAAATCAGTAACATTGATAGTATTTTAAGAAATTCTCTAAGGGAAGGAATATGGTTTTCTATATTCAGATTTGTCCGATCATTTTCCCATATTTCATTATTCTGAAATTAGGATTAACAGAGTTAAACTTTCAAATTTCTATTCTTTCTAAACATCAGTATGGATTCTGCAGAAACCTCTCTACACCCTGGCGGCATCTAGTGGCTGAAACGAGTCAGTGCTTCTCAGCGTTTATCGGCAGGGATTGAATCCTGAGATCATGCAGGCCATGGCAGTGCATGTGGATACAGTGGGGCTGGAGAGCTTCATCCAGAAATCCATCGGGCTCTCTCAGCGCCTGGCAGCCTGTCATCCCACTCCCACTTCTACTCAACCAGGCGCGCTGCAAGGCGCAATGGCTGCCCTGGATGCTGAACCTATGCAGCTGGGCTCCCAGAGACTGTCCCGGAGAGAAAGAGACCGCCGCCTGGCCATGGGAAGGTGTCTGTACTGCGGATCGCCGGGACACTCTGTCACTCGGTGCCCCACACGCCCCGTTCGTGCTGCGGTGAGCACTGTTGAGCTCCCCACTGACATCTCACCCTTATCCAAGCTCACTGTGTCTCTTCTAACCCCCGCTCTATCTATCTCTGTACATGCCCTAGTTGACTCCGGCTCAGCGGGGAACTTCATCTCCCAGGCCTGCCTCGACCGCTTACGCCTCCCCCGAGAGAGGGGTTCCAGGACTTAGAGGTGCAAACCATCCAGGGCCGCCCGCTGGGAAAGGGGTGGGTGAAGTACTGCACCCCGGTAGTGACACTCCGAGTGGGGCTATTCCATCAAGAGGAGATCAGGTTCCTGGTCCTGGAGTGTTCCACCATCAGCGTGATCCTGGGGAGACCATGGTTACAAAAGCACGTGCCGAGGTGCTCCTGGGATCCCTGTGACATCCTGGAGTGGAGTCTCTACTGTAAGGAGCACTGTCTCTCCCAGCTTCCAACGTGGGTCCAGGGGGCTATGATCGGCACCACCCAGGTGGAGGAGGCTACGACTACAACTCAGCCGGACATCCCTGAGGAGTACCGGGACTTCAAGGACGTGTTCAGTACCCAGGCCGCCACCTGTCTCCCCCTCATCGACCCTGGGACTGCTGCATTGACCTGCTCCCCGATGGTAAGCAACCCAAGGGCCGTGTGTACCCGCTGTCCACTCCTGAACACCGAGCAATGGAGGAATACATCCAGCAGGCTCTCCGTCAGGGGTTTATCACACACTCATCCTCTCCAGCAGCATCCAGCTTCTTCGTCGTGGGAAAGAAGGATGGAGGTCTTCGCCCCTGTATTGATTACCGGCAGCTGAACTCCCAAATCGCTCCTCTTCCGTACCCCCTCCCACTCATGCCCGCTGCTCTGGAGGACCTGCAGGATGCAAGGGTTTTCACCAAGCTCGATCAAGCACCAAGCTGCCTTCATCACACCCTCGGGGCACTATGAATACCGGGTCATGCCGTATGGCTTATCCATCGCTCCACCCGTCTTCCAGGGGTTCATGAATGGGCCAGAGGAGTGGTCACTGTGGGGCATCCTCAAATGGAAGGTGGAGGAGCACAAGGTCTCTAATATTCACCAGCTCTGTGACATGGAGGAGTGGAAGAGGACTCCAGTGGCAACATGTGATGCTCTGGTGAACTCCATGCCCAAGAGAGTTAAGGCAGGTCTGGAAAATAATGGAAGCCACACTAAATATTGACACTTTGGCCCCACTGAGAATTTTTGGAATGTCCTGGAGAGGAACTTTGAAGAGATCTGACATTTATTACACTGACCATCTTTACTACATCACTCACCCAAAACAGTCAAATTCTTTTTGAATTCATTGTTTTGCTTCTGTAACTGTTCTTTCAGCTATTTAGTTGTAATGTTGTATTTGGTCAGTAACTCCTTTTTCAAATCAGTCAAATTCTTCTGAAATTCATTGTTTTGCTTCTTTAACCGTTCGTTCAGCTTGTCGAACCTGGTCTGTAATCGGTCTTTCTCTATAGTCAAGTTTTTGTGACTGGTCTCCAGCTTGGTTTGTTCTGTACTAATGATGCTGTATTTGATCCACAGCACTGTGATGGCAGTCAGCAGGAGAAAACACAGCAGCAACAATCACATTGCAGTCAGTCTGTAAAGTTTCCTCCCTGCCAGGTTGTAACTACAGAGAAATGTAGTAAAAGTAAATGTAAGTAGAAAAGTAATGTAATCATTTTAAAATGTGTACATCGGTTGATCAAAATTCAAACTGTGAAGAAACATGTTGGTACTCCAACAAATACATACCACAGGTGAATTTAGAAGTTCGCATAAACTTTGGTAAAATACATTTAAACACATTTCCTGACACAATTCCTGACATCGTTTGTCTCGAATCAGTTAGAATCACTGTTTTATTTTAAGAATGTGAAACATCAGAATAAAAGAGAGAATTCCCATCCCCATAGAGAGAATGATTTATTTCAGCTTTATTTCTTTCATCACGTTCCCAGCAGGTCAGAAAGCTACATATATTTTGTAAGTATTTGGTAGAATTGCCTTTAAATTGTTTAATGTGAGTAACATATTTTGGTTAGCAAGCAAAGGATAAAAAGAATATTGGCCCATTGCTGTAGACAGAACAGGTGTAACTTTTGAACTGTTGAGTTCTGCCCACTACATACAGTAGGTGCTGTAGGCAAAGACAATATTCTCAGGACCCACCACAAAAGC